>NC_143560.1:135503939-135806969 GCF_054136105.1 Typopeltis vanoorti
CCGACTGCTGCTTCAGTTTTTCTGATCCAGCTCAGACTGAATTACAGAAATCATCCTCTCAGGAATGAAGGCTTTCATCCCTTATTCCACTCCAAATTTTCAGCCACCATCTAAGCTTTGATTCTCAAAAAAAAAAAGTGTGTGAATGCTATAAAAGAAAAAAGCCTCTGATTATCACAATTGGATGAAAACCAAAACTCCAGCTGCCCTCTATGCCTATATTGTTAATCAATAATAGATATAGGTGTTAACAGTTATTCATGACTTATTTATAATAGTATTCATTCATTTCGTATGGTTATTCAACGGCCGTGATCCCTTTTTTTATGGAGAGGTACATCACCACCTCAATTCCCCCTATTTTTATCCAAGCTCGGGACCGGCATAGCTGACAATTCAGACCTATGGCTGGAGGGATTGTCTTAAGTATTCCTGACTGTATCCATGTATGTTCATGGGGCCGGTTTGCCTGCTTGCGGGAAGAAAAATCCCAGATAAACTGAGAGAAAAACCCTGCTGTCCATGCCCAAGACCGGCTAACTTGGCAGTGGCTGAGGATGATTCTTAAGCTCCTCGCATCATCGACGGTATATAACTGTGTGGACATAATGGTATTAACAACACCAAACAAATTTTTTTAAGATGTTTTATTAACCTGCTTATATTTTGCTGAATTTCAAATCAGCATCATCAGAGCAAAACACAGCATGTATACATGACAATGAGTAAGTGAAACAATATAATTGTAATGGACAAAAGATTTAAAGTCCTATTTTGTCACTCTCTAATGTAAAAAAAAAAAAAAAAACTGTGGGTGTTGCTCTTAAGATAAGTCCCAATTTTTTGGCAAATTAATTCAACCATGTTTGTTCAGGTTGAGAGAATTCTTCATAGCCATGTCTGACTCAAAACATAGTCCTTTGGATCTGTAACGACCTCTAAATAGCACTTTAGTTTTCTTCCATCTAATCCTGTGTGAAGGGGTGTGCAAAGAGTGGTGTGCCAGTCCTGACTTGCCATCTTTTTATAAAATAGTTTATTTGGTGGTGTTAATACCATTAAAAATAAGTCATGTCTATACTGCTGCTTGCAACAGTTGCAAAAGAATAATCAACAAGTCCAAGGCAGACTTTGAAAGGGCCGAATTCTGCAAACTTGCCTGATGCCTAAATGGCAGTCACAGTATTTGGTGCCTTGCCAAGGCCATTGGGCAACTTCTACCCACCCAGCTTTCCACCACTCTCTCACATCCTGATAGTACTGTAGTCACCTCACCAAAGGCCAACTTACTGGCATCACTCTTCTCTTTCAATTCCTGCATTTGATGACCAGGGCAAAGTTCCCTCCACTACACAAAGAATGGCTCCATTATGTCTCCCATAGTCTTCTGACAAAAAATAAATCTGAAGAATCCCTAATAACCTGAACACAAACTAGGCATGTAGTCCTGATGGTATCCCACCTATTGTGTTAAAAAAAATTGTGCCCCAGAACTAATGCCTATCCTGTATCGCCTTCAGCCCATCCCAAAGAAAGTTGATAAAAAGTCAAACCTACTTACTACCGTCCTATTGCTCTCACTTCTGCTCTCTCAAAAATTATGGAGAATGTCATCAATAACCAACTCTTGAACCATCTAGAGACATACCCAGTAATCAGTGACCAGCAGTGTGGATTGTGCCATTCGTGATCTACAGGCTGATCTTACTTTCACTCAGGCCATGAAGAAATTTTGAGAAACTCATGTGGTTGCCCTCTATTGCAAAGACATTTGATTGGGTTTGGCACAGGGGCCTACTCACCAAACTGTCATCCTATGTCCTGTCTTCCTCATTCTGCATCTGGATCTCCAACTTTCTCACCTGTCGCTCGGTATGTGTACAGTTTACTCTCCTCAGCTTTCCATACCAATGCAGAAGTGCCCCACGGTTCTGTTGTTTCACTTACTCTCTTCCTCCTCTATATGAATAACCTGGTCTCACAGATTTCCAATCCTGTCCATACTTTGCTAAAAACAGCACATTCTATTCCTCCTTTTCATTCGAGAAACCTTGTAGTGCTCAAGTATTAGAATCCTCAAGATCTACCACGAGGAGGGACCTGAATTTTGATCTCTTAGCTATTTCCCACTGGAGCAAGGATAACCTTGTAAACTTCAATGCCATCAAAACCTAGTTCTGTCTTATCTCTCACAAGATAAGACAGAACATTACCTTCAGTAATACTGAGATCAAGCACTATCAGATTTGTCTTCTTGAACTGAACTGACCTGCACCCCCATTCTTTCATATCACAACCACATATAGCTTCTGCAGCTGCCAGAAAACTTTGTACTTTTTTGTACAAGACACTACTTCACAACTGCTAACTCTGTACAAAGCCCAAATCCACCTAGCCATGGAATATTGCTCTCATATTTGGGGTAGTGCACCAAAATCTTTAAGATTACTCGTTTTTATCCACAAGAGGGCAGTCTGGCTAATTAATGATCCCTCTCTCACAAACCCACTTCAGTCTCTCTCTCTCTCTCTCTCTCGCAGATGTTCAGTTTCTGCCTTGTGCCTCTTCTACAGATACTTTCATGGACAATGCTCTGCTGAATTAGCCATTATTATTCCTCCACTCTCCTCCAAAATCATTAAAACAAGAGCCACAGCTAACCAACACCCTTTTGCAGGCCACCATAGAACTAACCGAATCAACTTCACTGCCTCCACTTTTATTCCATGTACTTGTGTCCATTGGAACAGTCTTCCTACTCTGCCTTCCCTAAAAATTACAACCGTCAGCTGTTAAAGCAAAATGTGAACAGACTCCTCGTATCTTCCATGCGTCTTGTCCATACACATTGCTAATGTGCTTATAGGTCATGTGGCCTTTCATGTGTGGTTCAGATATAAAAAAAAATGTAAAACAGTTTTTGAACAATACTCAGTTACACAGTCTACAGTGAAATACTACTAATAATAATTACTAAAATTATTAATATCAGGTTACCAAAAAAAAAAAAAAAAAAAAAAGGATTTCAGTTTTGCACAAGGCAGCACTTTACCTCCAAACAGCTATTATCGGCGTTCTTGGCCGTTGGGCTGAAGGTCTGCTGATGTATGCCTCCCAAATTTGGGGCAGTCGCATACAACCAAATTTGTTGAGGTTTGGAGAGTTTCTTATGGCAGAGGCTGATTCCATAAATAATCTTTCGAATTTATATTTGCTCCGGTGTATTATTGTTGCTTTCTTCCACCGTATTCTGTGGCGAATATCCATAGCATGGTCTGTAAGACCAGAATGGCTATACTTGTAAAACCGGATGTAGTCCTTGTGTTCAGAAATTCTGATATTCGCTGTCCTGCCTGTTTGGCCAAAGTACGACAGTTTACAATGCAAGGGACCTGGTATACACCAGGTAGGTCTAGGGGAAGTGGTTGGTCTTTGGTAGAGCGGATAAGGGATGCCAATTTTCTGTAAGGCCTGTAACAGGAGGTGAGGTCATGTTTTTTTAGAATTTTGGTGATTTTTTCTGAGGTGCCTCGGATGTAGGGAATGGTGATGGATTTAGAGTAATCTTTTTTGTGGATGGGGGGAGGAGGGGGGCTGTGGTTTGTAGGTTTTAATATTTTTTGGATTTTTTGCGGGGGGTAGCCATTGGCTGAGAAAGTGTTGAGGATGTGATTTAGTTCAGTGTTAAGGGCTATGTCGTTAGAACAGATTTGTTTAGCCCTATTGTATAGTGTTTTTACCACTCCATATTGTTGTGAGGGGGGGGGGGGGGGATTGTTGGTGGATGTATCTGCCTGTAACGCCTACTTAGCCCGCCAGAGGGCACCATCAGGACTTCTAGGAGAACGATAGCTTCATATCTTCATTCTCAGTTACTGTATTGTTATTGCCTGTGTGCACCTGCCTTTTTGTAAGTTCCTTTAGAAAATGGCAATGTGACATTGCCGAAATATCGGAAATATCTATTAAAGTATAATTTAATTTATATTCGGATCTACGTTGTTTCAATTCCCTAAGTTATATAGAAATGCACAACCAACGTATAAGCCTGTCTACGAGAAAAAAAAAAACAGCTATTATCCTTAAGTACATCTACCCAACTATCAAATATTGCTCTCACATTTGGGGTTGTGCCCCTAAGAACTCCCTAAAAATATAACTGTATTTTTAAGGAAATTACAATGTTGATTAATATATTAACTAAAAGAAATTTAATATGTCCAATATTTTGGTATGGTCGAATTGTTCTCATCAGAAGATAAAATATATGATCTCTGCTACATGTAGACCTTGTTTGGCTATGCTTTGTTGATATGTTCTCCATTTGGCCAAATGGCATGGGTACTCTCAACATATTTTTAACACATCTAAACACTCAGCATTTCAAGCCTTTGCTGAGTGTTTGGATGTGTTAAAAAAATCCATCAAAGGCTTGAAATGTGGAAAGGCAGTAGGAGTAGATGATATTCGACCAGAAATGCTGAAGTATGGTGGTATAAGAGTCTTACAGTGGCTGCACTGCATAGTTCAGAAAGCTTGGACAGAGGGACGAATTCCCAATGATTGGAGTAGAGCTCTCTTAGTACCAATATATAAAAAGGGAAATAAAACTCATCATCATCATCATCAAATTCCTGCCATGTACCCTCAAGGGGTGTACAGGATATGACAGTACTACATGAAAAAATTACATCATTACTAACTTCCTATCTACAATTTTCCTCCAAATCAGTCTGTTACTTGTCAAGACTCCAACATTATCAGATCTTATATTTCTATCGTCTAAGGCACTTTGTACCGTATCAATCCACCTATATCTTGGTCTTCCTCTGGGTCGTTTTCCTGCCAACCTGGCAGAGAACACTTGTTTTGCTAATCTTTCCTCTCCCATTCTATTTAAGTGACCATACCATCTGAGATTAGCTCTGCTAACACATTCCTGGATGCTGACAATGTCAAGTTCTTTCCTAATATCCTCATTTTTAATATGATATTGCCATTGATGCCATCTGTTCACGCCTCTAATCTTTCTCAGGACTCTCATATCTGCGGTCTCTAGTCTTTGGTTAAGTGTTTTACTTCTGACCCAGCTCTCAGATCCATAAGTTAAAATTGGTTTGAACACAGTCTTGTATACAGCTAATTTAGTGTTCCGACTAATTTCTTTCTATCAGAAGATAAAATATATGATCTCTGCTACGATGTAGACCTTGTTTGGCTGATGCTTTGTTGATATGTTCTCCATTTGGCCAAATGGCATGGGTACTCTCAACATATTAGTTTAACACATCTAAACACTCAGCATTTCAAAATTGGATGTGTTAAAAAAATCCATCAAAGGCTTGAAATGTGGAAAGGCAGTAGGAGTAGATGATATTCGACCAGAAATGCTGAAGTATGGTGGTCCATAAGAGTCTTACAGTGGCTGCACTGCATAGTTCAGAAAGCTTGGACAGAGGGACGAATTTTCCCAATGATTGGAGTAGAGCTCTCTTAGTACCAATATATAAAAAGGGAAATAAAACTCATCATGTCAAATTCCTGCCATGTACCCTCAAGGGGTGTACAGGATATGACAGTACTTCATGAAAAAATTACATCTATTACTAACTTCCTATCTACAATTTTCCTCCAGAGATCAGTCTGTTGCAGACTTGTCAAGACTCCAACATTATCGGATTCTATCGTCTAAGGCACTTTGTACCGTATCAATCCACCTATATCTTGGTCTTCCTCTGGGTCGTTTTCCTGCCAACCTGGCAGAGCAACACTTGAGCTGACATCTTTCCTCTCCCATTCTATTTAAGTGACCATACCATCTGAGATTAGCTCTGCTAACACATTCCTGGATGCTGACAATGTCAAGTTCTTTCCTAATATCCTCATAATGTGATCCGTAATATGATAATTGCCATTGATGCCATCTGTTCACGCCTCTAATCCTTGTCTCAGGACTCAGATTTAACATATCTGCGGTCTCTAGTACTTTGGTTCAAGTGTCTAACTTGCTGACCTCAGCTCTCAGACTCCATAAGTTAAAATTGGTTTGAACTACAGTATTGCTTGATACAGCTAATTTAGTGCCCCGACTAATTTCTTTCTTATTCCATAACTGAATTTATTGAATAGCTTGACTCTCTTGCACCTTGCTCATATGCCTGTTGTCTATTTCTATATTTAGTTTACCATCTTTCAGTAAAAATTGTGCCATGCTAGCTCGAAATGTTTTACTTGTTCCACAGGTTCTGATCCATGACAACACAGTTGACATTTTCAATGATTCTGCCTGAATTTTCCATTGTCTTTGTTCTTTTTATTGCTGACCTTCATACCATATCTATTACAACAGCTATTCAATTTAGTCAGAGAATTTTGCAGACTTGTAGCGGATTTATTTAGAAGTATAACATCATCCGCATAAAGCAAAGAGCTGACATTAACATCTCCAATTTTGATATCAGGTTTAATACCACATCCCTTCAGTAATGTGATCCGTATAGATAATGAATAACAGAGGGGATAATGTACATCCTTGTCTCACACCAGATTTAACATTAAACCATCTTCCCTGTACTTCCTATCAATTCTAACTGCTGACTCACAACTCAAATAAAGACTAAGTATTGCTTGATATAATGCCCCATTGACACCATATAACTGCAGCGTATTCGAATCCCTTCTGTCTCTTGGCACCTTGTCATATGCCTTTTCCAAATCGACAAAACTTAAATACAGATCTTTGTTATATTCCCATGCTTTCTCGACTATTTGTCGTAAAGTGAAGATCTGATCCTGACAGCCTCTATTTGGCCTGAATCCAGCTTGTTCTTCACCAAGCTTTTCTTCCACAATTCTTCTCAACCGTTTCTCAAGTATACTTGCATAGATCTTGCCAGGAACACTCAGTAGGGAAATACCTCTGTAATTCTCACATTCAGTTTTATTTCCCTTTTTATATATGGGTACTATGAGAGCTCTACTCCAATCATCGGGAATTCGTCCCTCTGTCCAGGCTTTCTGAACTATGCAGTGCAGCCACTGTAAGACTCTTATACCACCATACTTCAGCATTTCTGGTCGAATATCATCTACTCCTGCTGCCTTTCCACATTTCAAGCCTTTGATGGCTTTTTCTACTTCAAGTATGGATATGTATTCCTGACTGCATGCCTGGTCAGTGTTTTTTATCACTGTGCTGTCATCACTGCTTGTTTCATTTAGCAGTTTTTCAAAGTAATTACTCCATACTTCAAGGATATCTTTTTCTCCTGTTTTCATTTCACCTTTATCATCTCTAATTCCTTTTACAGCACTCTTTCCTCCATTCCTAAGCTTCTTCAACAACCTCCAGAATATTTTGCCACCTTCTTGATATTTATTTTCTATATTCTTGCCAAAGTCCTCCCATGACTTTTGTTTAGCTAGTTTTACACACTGTTTAGCTTTCTTACATTTGTCTCTGTATTCTGTAAGAGTAAAAGCTGACTTATTTGCCATGAACTTTTGATATGCTTTCTTCTTTTCCTTCACTGCCTCTTTAACTTCCTGTGTCCACCAGGGAGTTCTGATTTTTTTATCCTTGCACACAACCTCACCACATGCCTCTCTGGCAGAATCAATCAATGTTTCCTTCAGAGTTTGCCACTGAATCTCCAAGGTTTGATTCCTGTTCTCAAACTCTTTCATTTTCTTTTCAATAATATTTCTGTATTTTAGTCTACAGTTCACATCTGAGAGCTGCTCAACTTTTATTCGCTTTAAAACTTTCTTACATGTTATTCTTTTCAATATGAAATTCAATTTTATCCTGCTCAAGACTAAATAGTGATCACTTCCAATTTCAAATCCTCTGTACACTCTGGTGTCCTGCACCAGGGAGAAAACATCACTATCAACAATAACATAGTCAATGAGACTTTTCTTATTCCTAGCCTCTTCTCTCCATGTGAATTTGTGCACATTTTTATGTTGGAACATGGTGTTAGTAATAACCAGTCCATGTCCTGAGCAGAAATCCAACAGATATTTGCCATTATTATTAGCTTTGCTCTTTTCTCCAAATTTTCCCAAAATATTTTTGTATGTCTCACAATCATTTCCTACTCTGCTATTTAGATCCCCAACAAGGACCAACTTTTCATTTTTCATTGTGTCAGTTGCTTTTTCTAAAGCCTCAAAAAATTCCTCCACTTCTACCTTAGTAGAACCTTCTGTGGGACCATAGGCACAAATAAGTCTCATTGTCCAGTTCCCCATTCTCATATTTGCCCACATTACTCTACTTGAGACTGACTGCCATTCAAGAAGATTAGCCTCGTATTTTGTGTTGAATACTATGGCTACTCCTTCTTTTCCTTGATTATCATTGCCTGAATATAACATTTTGTAATTATTGCTCAGAAACATCTCACCAGTTTTGGTCTTTTTTGTTTCAGTCACCCCTATTATGTCGATCTGGTACTTATCTAATTACTCAGCTAGCTCCATTTCTTTGCCATTCAGGCTTCTTACGTTGATAGTACCGATCTTTAACTCTGGTGATGTTGAGTTGGTGTTTGTTTTCAGATTTGTTCCAGTAGCTGACTTTTCGCTGTTCGCCCTGGCGAAAACAACGGGGGCCTTGTTTAACCGGGCGACGCCCCAGCCGGCATGAAATTTTGTCATGTTGTACCATCATTTTTTATTTTGGTTTAACCAATAAGAATACAATTTGGTCGGCTAAATCCCAAATTGCCAGCCCATCCTTGTTCGTTCAGTATCAAAGTAGATACCCAACAGGGTGCACCACGAGAAGGTGAGGATTGGACATTAGGTCAGAAGCCCTGGTCGGTTCTCTGCATTCCTTTAAAGGCTATGTGGAGGTCTCCTCTCAGTTATACAGCTTTGACCCTTAAGCACCCTGGAAATAAAACTGAATGTGAGAATTACAGAGGTATTTCCCTACTGAGTGTTCCTGGCAAGATCTATGCAAGTATACTTGAGAAACGGTTGAGAAGAATTGTGGAAGAAAAGCTTGGTGAAGAACAAGCTGGATTCAGGCCAAATAGAGGCTGTCATGATCAGATCTTCACTTTACGACAAATAGTTGAGAAAGCTTGGGAATATAACAAAGATCTGTATTTAAGTTTTGTCGATTTGGAAAAGGCATATGACAAGCTGCCAAGAGAGAAGCTATTCAATACGCTGCAGTTATATGGTGTCAATTGGGCATTATATCAAGCAATACTTAGTCTTTATTCAAGTTGTAAGTCAGCAGTTAGAATTGAAGCAAGTACAGGAAGATGGTTTAATGTTAAATTTGGTGTAAGACAAGGATGTACATTATCCCCTCTGTTATTCATTATCTATATGGATCACATTATGAAGGAAAGTGGTATTAAACATAGTATCAAAATTGGAGATGTTAATGTCAGCTCTTTGCTTTATGCAGATGATGTTATACTTCTAAATAAATCCACTACAAGTCTGCAAGATTCTCTGACTAAACTGAATAGCTGTTGTAATAGATATGGTATGAAGGGCAGCAATAAAAAGACAAAGACAATGAAAATAGGCAGAATCATTGAAAATGTCAACTGCATTATGAATGGAGAACCTGTGGAACAAGTAAAACATTTCAGCTACTTAGGAACGATTTTTAGTGAAGATGGGAAATTAAATATAGAAATAGACAACAGAATCAGCAAAGCTGGTATGGTGGGAAGTCAATTGAAAAAATTCATATGGAATAAGAGAGAAATTAGTCGGAACACTAAATTAGCTGTATACAAGACAGTGTTCAAACTACTTTTAACTTATGGATCTGAGAGCTGGGTCAGAAGTAAAACACTTGACCAAAGACTAGAGACCGCAGATATGAGAATCCTGAGAAAGATTATAGGCGTGAACAGATGGCATCAATGGCAATATCATATTAAAAATGAGGATATTAGGAAAGAACTTGACATTGTCAGCATCCAGGAATGCGTTAGCAGAGCTAATCTCAGGTGGTATTGTCACTTAAACAGAATGGGTGAAGAAAGATTAGCAAAACAAGTGTTCTCTGCCAGGTTGGCAGCAAAACGACCCAGAAGAAGACCAAGATATAGGTGGATTGATGCGGTACAAAGTGCCTTAGACAATAGAAATATAAGATCTGATAATGTTGGAGTCTTGACAAGTAACAGACTGATTTGGAGGAAAATTGTAGATAAGAAGTTAGTAATGATGTAAATTTTTTCATGTAGTACTATCATATCCTGTACACCCCTTGAGGGTACATGGCAGGAATTTTATGATGAACACTCAGCATTCCCAGGATCCTGTTTACATTAGAAAAATTAAAATAACAGCAGTCTCCCATTCCTAGACACTTCAATTACATGCCAACTTGATGGATTCCTGGCATCCTCTGTTTATAGAAAACCCACACACATACTGATAGATACATTCACAGTTCCCCTTTCCTAACAGCATGGGATTATTAAAATTATATATAACAGGGCTAAATTAATTAGTTCAAATAATAGCACCTTCTTCACAGAAATTGATCCACATACAATTCCCACCATATCCTAAAAATATTAAAATTCCAATACCACACTTTTCTGTTTTTTTTATCCCTCACACAAGAGGTACAAGAACATATGGCACGATAGCGCTGTGTGTGAGATGATGATTGAGAGAAGAAGAAATCTATTGACATTCTTCTTAATCTCCCTACTGGCTGAGGTGGATGAAATAGCCAGACCACCCAAGCAATTTTCAAGCATCAAAACTTCATTGGAATTCTACCTTTTATCATGTAATTATCCTTCTCCGTCCTTTAATCCCTTAACAGCCATTTTAGAGCCATTATGGGATTAACTGCGGTGGAGTGACCTTTGTATTATTTATGTTTACTGTGTTACTTGGAATTTCCTTTACTGTCCTACAATATTTGACCCTTTTTTGCTGCACAATTTATTTATTGTATCTCTTCCCAAAAATAAAAACGATTTCACATCTGCAAAAATAAACATTCAATCCTGAAATGACCACAGATCAGTTTTTGCATTCAATCTATTTAGTTGTTGTAAATTTGCTGTCTTTTATTCTTTAAATCAGCTTAAAGAATAAGACAACTTTATGTTCTTTCACTTTACTGACAATATAGAATCAATTTTTTTTCACGAATTTTCAAATGTTTGTTTGCATTGAAAATGTTATTATTATTCGACACCTTCAGGGAGTCCAAGGAGTCATTGAGGGAGGGCACGTGGTCTACAGCTCTGACTCCTTCACCAACGCCATCTACCCCTGACCACCACCACCACCACTACTAGTATTTCCACAGATTCCACAGACAATCACATTATCTAACATTTATTGAAATAAATATGATCTTTTGCTTTCTTTCTTATTAAAGTATTATATGAATCATCACATTTCAATTTAGAAATGAATTTGTTTTTATGAACAACAAATGTTAAACTGCATTATTACTCAGTTTCCAAGTGCGAGTTGTTTTTGATATCTAAAATTTATATCCAATGGTATTTTAGCAGGGATTCTTCACCTTCGTCTTTTGCTTAAAATTGCAACAGATTTTTGTAGGATGCACATTACTATAATATCCAGTGTGTAACCACTGTGGATATGTTGAAAATATATGAAGGATATCCTATATGGAATGATTCAAATTTATGCTTATTTTGAAGATTTTCTACTCCCTCCCCCTTCACCTCTCCTGGAACTCAATTACATTACTCTAAATTTCTACTGGTTTGAAAGCTTTCGCAGTCAATATTCAAAATCTATCACCTCATTTTACCGTTTTGACAAAATAAATAAGGCAATAATATTGTTGTACCGTTGAAGCTTCTAATTCTGTACTATTTATTTGCAATCTAAAATCAGTTGTATGCTAAAATTATTTTAAGTTTTAGAAATACTATGCTATATTTTCACCATGTAAAACTGCTTATATGCATACCACACAAAAGAAACTGGTAGTTTTATTGTTGTTTCTTTTTCTTTTTTAAAAAGAATTCTAAATATTACTATTTCTACTGTTGCTGGTTGCTATTTCTGAAATAATAATCGATAATAATCCCCTCAGCTGGAGGAAAAGCTTATAGGCTTAGATTACTCACTGGTATTGAGAAAGAAAAGAGAGAGAGAGAGAGAGAACACTTCACTAGAAGTCAGACTAAAGTGCCTCAAGTTGTAATGCAGAATACAAGAATGTCTTGGCTCATTTTCCATTGTTGATTAGCAGACATCCCAACACAGAAATACTGACATTTCTTTTACAGGCTGATACAGTATTTATGCCAGAATAATTTCTTAATTTATAATGATCAGTTTCACTTTTATTATCAAAATATTATAAATTATTTGATACAATTATATTGAAAAAAGGATTTGAATTATTTAAAAGAAAAGGTGCATTTGTGTTACATAATCATTTATTTTTTTGGAAGAGAGGGTTATAGACCTATTCAATCTGCAGATATTTCAGAGAATTTATTTTAAAAATCATTTGAAAGACAGTTGTTACAAATCAATTTGTAACATGCTCAAGCATTTTAGTGTAAAATTCTAGCAAAAGTTTAGATATTTCAATGCCAGGTATCTAAACTAGAAGAAAATGTTTTATCTGCTGATGTTAGACCTCACACATAAATAATTTTTTCTGGCATGATTTCTCTATTAGTTATAATACAGTCAATTTACAGATTTTTGCCCTCTTGTATTCTCCCATGTTATGCAGTAATTTCTTCTTTGTGCTACAAGAAAAGAACTAGATAATAACAGAAGAAAAATATGTAGTATTTTCTTTTTCATTGGGTGAATTTACAATGTTCTTTCTTTGTGTTTTGAAAAGAGAGTACAATTTTCTTATTATTTTTGCCAACAGAGCATCTGATATAATTATAAGAATGACATTTTGCAGTTTTTCTCCATACAAGAAAAAGAAATAAGATAATAATATTGTTGAATCTGTTGAACTTTATTGTAGCAGAAATTTTTATTACAAAATGTTGCTGTTTTGTAATAAAAACATATTATTGGTGCAACTAATTATTTAATACTACTACGAAAATTTAATAGACAAAGTTTCACTTTTGGCAAACTATTATTTACTAAAAGCAATCTTATGATAGGCAAATTTAAAAAACAGTTGCATTATGCTGGATTCTGGTACACAAAATGTTTCAAAAATTAAGAAATAAAACATCTCAGAGAATGATTTAGCCTACTATTCAGAATTGTTTGGAATATAATTAAGATATCACACACATATATAAATCCCCCCCACAAAAACTTTGGAACCCATATCACATCAATGCTGTGTGTTGGCAAGGGGAAAAGTATGTTTTCCCAATTGATAAAAATTGATAATTCATTAAGAACAGAATTTGAGTATTATGAGATAACATGAGCATCTTCTGTTGACAATTACTCTGTAGGTATTCAGAAAATTGCATGGTCTAATAGTAACTGTTCTTCTTTCTTTCCCATTAGAAAAATTTTTTTTTATAATAACAGTAAAACAATTTCAACAAATTCCTCTTCAAGAGGAACTGGAATTATTACACTCAACCATCTCTCTATCAATACTTGTAATCCAGAAAAGGACTGTCTTGATACCCCTGAAAGGGAATATTTTTATTCTCTTACCATTCAAAATTTATAAATCTTGAAAAGTATGGAACAACCTAAAACAAGGATGAATGCACAAAGCAGTTTTACATTCTGGACACCAAATTATTGTTTTCTTACTATTCAAAATTTATATATCTTGAATAGTATGGAACAACCTAAAACAAAGATGAATGCACAAAGCAATTTTACATTCTGGACACCAAATTATTCTCTCCTTTCTGATTTTTTTAAAGCAGACATGACATTTGCTTGCAGTATTTATTTATTTTTTCTGTGAGTGGTAAAGTTTCCAAGAAATAGAGTTAGCAGTGTTCAACTACAGAAGTCTGGAAGGTTGCTTGTTTTCCTGCTTGCTGAAGGAGGACTATAAACTTGTAGCACTGCTTTGGCAATTTCTACTGTAATCTAGATATATTATGGTAGACATATCTTTTCTTGTACATGAGGAAACTGTTCCAAATAATAAAATCCAATATATGTTTAAACACTTTTTTTGTAATATTTTTTATGCTGTTTCCGCATTACAGAGTAAAATGATAGCTACCGATCATACCTGTAGACTCCTCCCATAGTGTCGGTATATGCACACACAGCAATGGGTTTGTCTTTCTTGTAACCCTGCTTCTCCACAGATGCCATTGGATTGTGCAGGGAAGACAGCAGAAAAACATCACTTTTGTCTTTCCAATGTGGTGCAAAGACTTTCCCCCCTCACTGCTAAACTTGATTTTCAACCTTCGATAGTTTTCCATCCTCCAGATCTGGAGGATGTCTCGCCTTTTTGCATTTAGGTACAGTAACAATCTGTAAGGTGCTGTAAATGCAAAGCAGCAAGTTCAGGATACATATTGTAGTTATCAATTGTAACTCAGTAACCTTTTCCCCAGCAAGAGGGGTGGGTCTAGTAATTCCATTTACTGCATCACCGACAAGGAAACATCCGAATATTTATCATGTTCTAGTACACTCTACTTTCTCCTAAAAGATATGAAATCCCAAAGTTATCCACTTTGCTCTTTGCAAAGCATAAATTCACTCCATACTTTGCCCTCTTTTTGGGGAATATATTGCTTACGTTTCAGTCTGCCTTTGAAATAACATTGATATTCACGTCTCTCTCTCAGGAAAGTATAGTGATATAAATTTCTCACAAATTTTCTTCCAAAAATCATAAATTTTATTGAGGACTGGGCAAGAATGTGTTGGCTGATCATATTCCTCATTATTCTGAAAATACAAATACTTCACAATGAGGCTAAATTGTTTTTTTTTTATTATTATTCCATAGCACCTCCAGGGAGTCCAAAGACTCATCTATGGAGGGCACCTACTCCACAACTCTCCGTTTCCACCAACCACAACTACCATCATCATCTACACCAGTGTTCCTCAACCTGTGGTCCACGATGATGGGACAGGTGGTCCGCAGGGAGACGTAAATTAATTAAATAAATATATATTTTTAATTATCTAAACAAAACAAATTTAAATTGAATAAGTAAGTAAAATTGAAATGGAGACAAAAAAAACCCCAACAAATCGCTTCAGAATGTTCAAAGGCGGAAACAATAAAACTATATTGTTGTTCACTTCACCCCTCTTTTATTATTCATCATTCTGCTGCTGAATGATGAATAATAAAAGAGGGCTGAAGTGAACAACAATATAGTTTTATTGCTTCTGCCTTCCCTTGCTGTTTTGTCAGATTTGAAGTGAACATGTGTTATCCACATTTCAACCAATTGCTTGTTGTTTATTGATTTTTATTATTGAAAGTTTCCCTCCTTCAACCAAGGCTCAGTATATCATCAGAAGTGCTAAGTGATACTTGGACAAAGTGTATCCTGAGTTAACCTCAGTATTTATATATTTATATAATTTTTAGAAATGATTTTTAATAATGGAAAAGGGACTTAGAACTAGGACTTTGAAAAGAAGAGCAAATGAAAGGTGATGCTAACCATAATTGTGATACACGTGTTGTAATGGCGAGAATTAAAAGTAGAAGAAACAAGCAGTTCAAAGAAGAAATACAGTAGGAAATATAACAGTTCATATTTGGCATTCGGGTTTACTTGGTGTGGAGATGAAAGTGAACAGAAACCTCAATGTGTTTTGTGTTATGAAGTGTTGTCGAACGAGTGCATGAAACCTGTGAAACTCTGACATTTAGAAACTAAACATTGTGATGTGAAAAATAAGCCAATTGAATTTTTTCAGTGATGCTTAGGGACATTAAATCATGGGAAAGATATAGTTTCGGCCATGGGTTCCATTAATAGCAAGGCACTGGAAGCATCCTATCTCTTAAGTTTGCTCATAGCAAAAACAGGGAAACCTCATTCTATCGGAGAAAATTTGCTACTTCCAGCTTTAAAAGATGTGGTAAAAACTATGTTGTTTGGCAACAAGTTAAGATGTTGATCTGATTCCTTTTTTTAAATGACACTGTCGGTCGCAGAATTAATGATATGGCAGGTGACATAGAATCTCAGTTAATCGAAAGAGTTTAGAAGAGCTCTTATTTTGTTTTACAAATAGAAGAAACTACTGATGTTACAAATGATGCCAGTTAATATACTAAGTAAGATATGCGCATGATAACAACAACATTCATGATATTCTGTTTTGTAGAACTTTGCCATCCCGAACAACTGGAAAAGAAATATTTCACACTCTCAATAATTACATAATACACCAAGTGATCCAGTGGGGAAAATGTATAGGCTTCTGTTTGGATGGAGCTTGCACCCTTACAGGCAGGCATAGTGTGGTTGTTTCTATGGTCAGGAAAGTAGCTCCGGTATGAATTGGGTACATTGTTTCATACATAGGGAAGCGTTAGCCTTCAAAGGAATGCCACCAGAATTTAAAACTGTGCTATACAACTGTAAAGCTAATTAATTTTATTAAAGCTTGACCTTTAAATAACAGGTTACTTTCAGTACTCTGCAATGAAATGGGCAGTGAATATATACGACTTTTGCTTTATTCTGAAATTTGCTGGCTTTCCAGGGGCAAAGTACTAACAAGGTTATTTCAATTAAGGTACGAAGTTTTATTATTTGTAAATGAACATAATTCTGATTTTGCATCACTCCTTGTTGAAGGAGCATTGTTATCAACACTATCCTATCTTTCAGACATTTTTTCGAAATTAAATGAACTAAATCTCTCCCTTCAGGGAAACTCTTAATTGTTCTTGATGCCTACGACAAAGTAAAGGCATTCGAGAAAAAACTGGTTTTATGGATTAATTATGTAACATACAGACAATTTGCACCATTTCCAACATTGGAATCCTTTTTAGTGGAAAATGATATTTTTGTTGATTCTGAGTTTCTGGGAAGGGTTTGTGACCACCTTAAAAGTCTGAAATGGAATTTTGAAACATATGTTCCGAATAATTGCAAAAGTAACCAAAACAGCTCATCAAATCACTTGGTTGTTGAAGAATACGTTTGCAAGCAGAGACAAGCAGGTTATTGTTCCTCTCTATCGAGCCTTGATAAGACCCCATCTAGACTACTGTGCTCAGATTTGGTCACCTAGGTTTCTTCTTGATGGGGAGGAGGTGGAGAGGATCCAGAGGCGAGTGACCAAGATGATAGCAGGTCTGTGGAATGAACCGTATGAGAACAGGTTGAGGATTTGTGGGTTGCAAAAATTGGTTGATAGGCGGAGGAGGGGAGATATGATTGAGACATTCAAATTACTAAAGGGTTTCTATAAAATTAATTCAGAAGATATTTTTGAGAACAGGGCTGGTTGTGGGAGGACTAGGGGACATCCATGGAAACTGGGCAAAAGTGTGGTTAGTAAAGGTGTTAGAGCTGGGTTCTTTACTTTTAGAGTAGTGAATGAGTGGAATGCGCTCCCTGAGTCTGTGGTGGATGCTGTGACAGTGAATGAGTTTAAGGCGAGGTATGATAGATACTGTATGAATGTCAAATAGTTGTGATGAATATGATTTGGGGCCTCCCTCGATGAGTTTAATGACTCCCTGGAGTTGCCCGTAATAATAGTAATAGTAATAATAATAATAACTTTTATAAGAAATTTCTGTGGGTTCGCAATCCGTTTCATGCTTGCTGTCACGAGAATGACCTTTCATTATTGAAAAAAGAACAGTTAATTGAGCTTTCAAGTGACAGTGGACTTAAAATGCAATTCTGTGATCTTGGTTTCGCTCAATTTTGAATCTTGCCTTCGGTGAGAAGTGAATTTCCCGAATTACCTGAAGAAGCATTGAAAATCGTTATGCAGTTCTCTACAACCTATCTTTGTGAGAAAGGATTTTCATTGCTCCTTCAAATAAAAACAAAATACAGAAATCGTCTTAGTGTGTGTATGCTGAACTTCGACTGAAGTTGACCAATATTGATTAAACCGATATCCAGCAACTCTGTAAGGGCCGAGAAGTTCAACCATCTCATTAAAAGTAAGTAGTGACATAAACTGCTACTAATGGCTCAGTTAAGTAAATTTGGGTGCAGTTAGTAGTTGGAAGGGGTCCAATTGTTCTATGCTGTTGGCATGCTCTCCCTCGATAAGTCTTTGGACTCCCTGGAGGTGTCAAATAATAATAATAATAATTACATCATATTATTTATTCATTTAATAAAAATTAAAACTTTGTCCAATGATGATACACTTTTAATCTTTTACTTCCAATTTAATTAATTATGTTTCCATATGTATTCAAAACATGCTTTTAGGTTTTTAAAAAAATTACAAAAAGGCAAAACGATGTATGGGGAAATAAATTAAAAATTGAAGTAAAACTTTAATTCCAACGTTCTTGCTTTTCTGTTTGCAAAATCATCGATGACATTGTCGAAGTCTCATCACTCAGTTGATGTTTTATAGACAGTATAGCAAGATTTCTTAAATGCTAAAAAAGTGCCGCTCGAGGCAGATCGCCCCCTCCCATGCCTCTGTAACTTAGTGGTCTGTAGAATTGTTTTAGGCATTGTACTGGTCCTCGGGCTTAGAAAGGTTGAGAAACGCTGATTTACACCAACTGTAACTACCGCCCACCACCACCACTAGTATTTTCACAGATGATCACAAACATCCATGCCCACGGCGGGATTCAAACCCGCAACCTTTTGGCTGGAGAGCAGATATGCTAACCACTCGGCCAACCAGGCTGGCTGTCATAACATCACGAAACGTTGACATGTTCAGAAACCATTAAAAATTTTAGTGAAGCCTGCGGGCCACTAAGCTACACTGTGGTATTTAGAATCATAAAATGTTTTCCAGATTCACAAGGAACGCTGTGCATTTGATACTTTATAAAATCCTATAAAAATAAACAAATTTAGCTTTAAGAGCATAGTAGGAGTTGGGTTCATGATAAGTAAATACAATCAATACTTGAAAAAAGATAATTTAATAAAGAAAAAATTCATTTTTTTACAATTTTAATGGGCAATTTGGCAATGTTTTTTCTAGACTAGCTTGTTGATGTTGGCATCAATGTTGGAAGTCGCTATGCGTAGAGTATTCTCAAGATGTTGGTCCATAATCTGAGTTCTTGTCTTGGACTTCACATGCTTCATTCTGGAGAAGAACTTCTTACATAAGTATGTGCTTCCTAACTAAGCGCACATCTTCAAAGCATCCTGGCGAAGATTAGGGAATGCATCTTCAGAAATGTAGTCATCGTAAAATGTAAGGAGGGGCACATTGAATAAATTTTCTCTCGAAGAAGAGTTGTTTTGGAGTTCAAGCAGCTCCATTTGTACTGAGCCTGGCATTTTGGCAGCATTGACACTGAATGGCATTGAAAATAAGTCTAAAGAAGACTGTTGGTTACGAAAATCACTAAATCTCTCTTTGAGCTCACTTCGCAACACGGCTAATTTTGTAGCATATTCATCAAAAAACGAACAGTTGGACTCAGCAAGAAGCTAAAAATGAGTTAAGTATTTTTTTGGGAGTTGTTGTGCTTCGCAAAGTTTCAGCTTGGTCACAAAAGCTTTGATGTGATCAGAGTGTGCACCAGTTGATCTTTGGATTGTAGCCGTGTAATTTAGGTCATTCATATGCAACGAGATGTCGGTCACAAAGGCAAAGTCTGCCATCCAATTCGGATTGTTAAATTCCGCATTCGAATTCCCTGTGGTTTGCATGATCTGCTGTATTCCGCTCCTTAAGTCAAAGATTCTTTTAAGAACCTTCCCTCTGCTCAACCAACGCACATCGCCGTGATCTACTAAACTCTTGGAATTGACGATGATTTAACCCTCTTGCCCTAATAATGTTGAAGACAGTCACAATACTTTCATGACATTTTCAAATTTAATAGTTTTTGTGCGCAAATTCTCCTGGTGGATTAAACAATCATAATGGACGAAATCTTTTCCTTCTAGTTCCGGTTCTTTCCATAGCAGCACAAAACCTGTCGTTTTTTCCCACCATAGCAGGGGCACCATCAGTTACCACATCCTTGAGGTTGGTTAAGCTGAGGTCAAAACGCTGGAGCGTTTTCTTGGCAGCTTCAAGAATATCAGTGCCTTTCGTCGTTCCCTTCATAGATACGAGCATTAGCAGTTCTTCTGTCACATTGAATTGTTGATCAGTGCCACGGACAAAGATAGCCAGTTCTGCTATATCCTTCACAATCTATGTTCTCATCTAAAGCAAGTGAATATGATGTAATTTTGATGACCGTTTTTTTAAAGTTCCTTCAACGTCATTGGCAAGTTCTTCGACACATCGTGCTACAGTTACCCCAGACAAACTCGGTTTTTTAAACACTTCCTTATTATTTGGGCACAGAATATCCCCAGCAGCGATGAGACACTCTTTCACAAACTCACCGTTCAAGAAGGCTTGATTTTTTAGCAATTTTTTTCAGCTATTACATACCTTACATTGAATCACGCTTCGCTCTCTTCCCTCTGCTTTTTAAACGTACTCTACTGGCATTTTAAATCAATTTGGAGACGGTTCACTTTGTCCACACAAAGACACCCTTGAAGGTGATCGAAATTGGACGCATGCTTTGTCTCATAGTGTTGTTTTGTATTGTATTCTTTTGATACTGACACTGACTCGCAAGAAATTAAACACATTGGCTTATCGTTGATCGGCACAAAAGAGTTCAAATTGGTCCACTTTTCATTCAAAATTCTACAAGAATCACTTGATTTATGCTTTTTACTTGTAGACACCATAGTGATGGAAGGTGAACCCAAAAAATCATCCAGAATGGCTGTGTAAAGGTTGTTATCCACTGAATATATCTCACACTGATGAAAAAAGTCTGGCAATATAAAACCACAATGGGCAATGGCTGACACTTTGTACCTGCGTGCACTTATATTGAATATTGCACTATTCACTACTGACTGACTGACTGACTGAGGATGAGATTCTCTTGTATTTATATGAAAATAACGAAGTATCGAGAACCTTCAAGATGTATCTGGAAGACACTAGATAACGCACTCGAACAAACTACTACTTCAGCCATCTACTTGTGACCTTAGTACTAGTACTTAAGTACTGCTTGGTGCTGGTAGATGGCTGAAGAAGCATGTCTATTTAATATTTATTTTTATAGGATTTTATGTAAAGTATCAATTGCACAGCGCTCCTTGTGAATCTGGAAAGCATCTTGCAATTCTAAATACTGTGGTATAGCTTAGTGGCCTGCAGGCTTAATTGAAATTATTTTTTATTTAATCGCGTTTTAATGTTAAGTAGTTAATTTTTCAAAATGGCCGGCGGGCCATGGCAAAGAGCTCTGAGGGCCATGTGTTGAAGACCCCTGACCTATATAAAGGGAAATGATACACTTTCTGGCAATCAAAAACTTTTTATTTAGTAATTTTTTTTTAAAAAAAAAAGAATATTATTACATCATACTACATATTATTATTACTTCGTTCTGAGCGACGCAGGATTCTTCCAATGGCCATTCTTGAAGGTCGCATCCCCTTTTTTTCAAGCATTCAAGTAGAAGTGGGATTTTCTTTCTTGAAATCTCGAATATGCACCAGAAAGTTTGGTTACCTTCACGCTTGTATGGTTCCTGCATTCGAAGGTACAGTGTAATAGGCCGAAATTTGCCTCCTACTTTCATCATGCTTGTTCTAATTTCCATGATGCTTTCTTGCTATGTTTACCAAATTAATATGACCCTATGTTTTGGACGATAACTGGCAGAACTCTTGATAAAGTTTCTTGAAATCGCACTTTGTAAGCAAATTACATTTGTAGTAGCATTTACAGCTGGCCTTTAACAATGAAATAAGTACTGAGTTATTACAACTGTGTTTAAGGATAACTTCCAGTATTTCTACACATTCAGAAATATTCACTGGTTTTGTTTACTTACCTTCTCTGGTGTTTCATAAGTTGACTCCTTTTTCGCCATCTTTCTTTGTAATTAAAGCAACTACAATAACTCGATAACTTCACTGAGCATGGACTAATGATTGAAAATGCCTAGGAATGTGCGAATCACAAGAACCAACATAAACGTGGTCATGCAAGTTTGTTGTTTTAAGGTTACAACTATGTTTACTTGTATCCTTCTCAATGCCAACTAGAGGCAAATTGCATCCAGCGCAATTTTTTGACGTGAATTACAATTAGAACGAATGGGTTAGGGAACCTTTCTCCTTTTCTATACTATTGGCGTTGGAACCTACATCTCTTTCATTGAGAAAAAAAATATTTTTAAATTTTTGCACTTACACCGTTTTCTTTGTCAACACCTCAATTATAAAAAGATGTTTATTTACTGGCTTATATTTCACTGGATTTCAAACCATCTTCAGAGCATATTACATGTTACAGTTAACATGCAATAATGGGTAAGTGAAACAGTTCATATTGTAATGGACAAAAGATTGAAAGTCTTAATGTGGCTCTGAAAAAATTTGTGACCTTGGATGCCTCTTTGTGCTATGGTTATGATCCACAAACAAAACATGCATGAAGCCAGTGGAAACATGCAAGAAACAACATGGTGGTTGTTCCCTACTAGCCCAATCCTTCTCCACGTGACTTTTTTTTATTCCAATGGATAAAGAAAACCACGAAAGGGAAGCAGGTTGATGTGGATGAAGTGCAAGAAAAGTCGCTGGAAAACCATAAACAGTATTCCAATTGAACAGTTCCAGAACTGTTTACAGCAGTGGAAAAAATGTTGAGATAAGTGCATTGACTCACTTGACTGACATGGAGAGTACTTTGAAGGAGACTAGAATAAGGTATTATAAACTTTAATCAAATTAAAAAAAATATTATTCAGTTATTTTTGGGTACCCCCTCATAGGGGTGCAATTCTAGCTCACCTCCTTGTGGTGCACCCTGGGTCACACTAAAGAGCTAGAGCAACTGGCAGCCAGACCATTGTGCAACCTGATGACCATATTTACACGTGGAAATTCAAAACCTTCACAATGGCTCCTCCCAGAACCAGATGACAAGGAACATCAGATGTAGTATTCATATCTGCCAGTTAAATGTTGAGGGTATTAGTGCATCAAAGTATCAGTATCTTTCTAAACTCCTACAAGATGAAAACATCGACCTACTTCTTATTCATGAATCACATATCGAATTTGAAGACCAAGTTAAATCTAGAGCAACAATTCCTGGTTACGATATTCTTAACGTATATTAACGATAGTAATAACATATAGTTATTACTATGGCAACATAACATATCCAAAATGATATTGAGAATGTTATGCTGATGACAAAATCCATAAGATCGCTGTTAGAATGGCGGACATCACGATTGTGAATGTGTATAAACCACCTGCAACTGCTTGGCCAATTGATGTTTTACAGATATACCCCCATCTAATGGTGCACTCTGGAGACTTTAACAGTCACCATACTTCTTGGAAATATGATTGGAATGATCAAAATGGGGAAACATTAGCTGAATGGGCAGATCTACACTGTCTCCACATGGTTTTTGATGCCCAGGAAAAAGGCACCTTTAGATCAAGAGTTTAGAATAAGGAATATAACCCTGATCAAATCAGGGTTATATTTTCTCCACTGATAGTGAAAATCAACTTTTACAGGTCTCCAGACGTATTCTCGAGGTTTTTCCAAATAGTCAATGCTGTCCCATCTTAATGGAATTAGGCACCCAAATTCCAGTGATAACATCATTTCCTAGACCAAGATGGAATTTCCAGAAAGCTGACTGGGAAAATTTACTGTGGACCTATGCACGTCTTAGAAGAATTCCCCCAACCCATAAATATACATGGTTCACTAGAGTAGTCATAGCTGTGGGAAAAAGATGCATCCCTCGAGGCTACTGAAAAGAATGTGCCAGGATGGACTGATGAAAGCGAATCCCTGTATTGGGAATTCCTTGAGAGTAAGGATCCTGAGATAGGAGAAGTAGTGCTTCATAGGCTTAATGTTGCTCGAAAGGAAAAGTAGATCAAATTAACTGAGAACATAGATTTTAAACACTCTAGCAGAAAAGCCTGGTCACTACTCACGAAGCTCAGCGCAAGCCCCTTTGTACCAAAGAAATCTTCAACTGTAGACCCAAATCAGGTGGCTGCTCATTGTTTTGCTTTCTAGAACCCCTGTAGACAAAGAACATACCAGAGAGGTAAAACGTTATTAAAGGCTATGAAGGCTAATTCAAAAGAACCTACCATTCTCCTTGCCTTTTTCTTCTGAGGAAATATCTTTGTTGCTTCAAAACATCAAAACAAGGAAGGCTCCTGGATTCGATAATATTCATAATGAATTCCTGATACATTGTGGGCCTTATTCTAGATTGTGGTTGGCCAAATTCTTTAGCAACATACTTGAAAGTGGTTTCGTCAATAGGGAATTTAAAAGGACAAAAATCATTGCTGTGCTAAACCTGGTAAGCCAGCAGACAGAAGTGAAAGCTGTTGTCCCATAGACCTTTTAAATGTAACTTACAAACTGCTGGAGAGACTGATTCTGAATAAGATCAGTGGGAAAAATCTGGAATGTGTTCCAATAGAACAAGTGCGGTTCAGAAGAGATACATTGAAGCAGGGTTTCAAAGGTGTCTGAAGACTACTGCAGTCTTTGTTGACTTGACAGTGGTCTATGACACTGTCTGGAGGGAGGGACTCATATACAAATTCCTTGAGATCATTCCATCTAAAACAGTGGGGCACCTTATAAACAAATTATTATGTGATCGATATTTCAGTGGTAAATGGGGGAAATATCAGTAAAGAGTGCTTAAAAATGGGCTACCACTGGGCTCAGTGCTAGAGCTGCTGCTTTTCAGTCTTTAAAACGCAGACATCCCTGAAACAGTTAGTAGAAAGAACTTTGTCATATAAACAATATATGATTAATATCGCTGCTAAAGTACGTACTAGAAATAATATAATTCAAAAGCTCTGCAGTACTACATGGGGCTCCATGTAGTACCGCAGAGCCACCATGTGAACAAATTAGATATTCAACTTAATCTCACTATGCACTTAATAATGGGCTGTATCAGAAGCACACCCTTACAATGGCTCCCCATTCTGAGGCATATTTCTTCTCCAGAATTGCAACGACAGGAAGCTGTGCTTTGTGAATATAAAAGAATCCTAAATAATCAAAATCTCTCAGTACATGAGTTTATTCCAGATGCTTTATCTGATAGATTAAAATCCAGAAGACCTGCCGTTAAAAGCCTGTAATCTTCTCGGTCAGCATGCCAGCATGAATAAGTGGGATGTACTGTGATCTCAAGCAGTATCACTCGAAGTCCGTAGCTACATAAATATTCTTCAAAAGCCATCTGGATTTGACCTGCCCAGGAATATATGGAAGACTGCTACAGGATCTGTACAGGTCATGGTGTATGTGGAGACTTACTATCAAAATGGGGAAAGATACCGAATTCCCACTGCCCTTGTGCAGCCAAGACCTAAACCATTTGTCATATAGTTCAGAAATGTCACTTAAAGACATATCCAGGTGATCTAAAGGACATTTTTGACCTATCCCTTGAGGCAATTAATTGGATTAAAAATCTAAATGTAAAAATATGACTATATTTTTTGCTTGATGCTTGTCATATATTTAATACCTGTATTTTATCTGCTTGTTTATGTTTTACTTATAATTTTATATATTGTATCTTATCTATATTCATATGCATTTTATTTTATTTCCTTTTAGCCATGTGTATATGCCATACGATAAATAAATAAACTCCCTCGTAAACCAGTTAATAAACATCTTTTTTATAATTTAGTTGGTTTGGTGTTGTAATACCGTTAAAATAAGTGATGAATAATGTTCAATACCTAAGCTTGTCTATTAGATTCTCTCTTATGTGTTTTCCAAGGAATAGAACTAGCTAGTCTTTGAATCAAATATGTTAGTTTCTTCTTACTGCCAACGGTTTCTTTGATGAGCAAATATTATTATTATACCGGCACCTCTATGGAGTCCGAAGACTCATCACAGGAAACCCAATCTATCCACACATTTTATCATACCTCTCCTTGAACCCATTAACAGGCAAAGCACTCACAACTGACTCTGCCAACCCATTCCACTCATTCACAACTCTCTAAGCAAATATTGTAACCACTTGGTTAACTTAAAGATCTTAAATGATTATGATATGATTCTCATTAAGAATGTGATTCTAATTAAGTTTTCCATTTGCCATGTGTTAGCATATATGTATTTATTGGAATAATACTTACAAAATTAAGTCATCGGTAACTATTGCTAATGTCAGTGATTTATTGAAAATAATCAGTTAATCCTGATGTACATTTTGCTCACTTTTATGTGTCATCAGTTTTTGGTAATGCTGTGTAGTTAATTCTTCCTGCACAGTCTGCTGTCTCTATCTTTATGTTTTCAGATTGAAAAGCTGTTTCTTGGTGGATGGGTAGGAAAAGGGAGTATTACAACTTAGTGGTGTTGCTAAACATGGTCATATTATGCATTTGATAGAATTTAAATGCTTTAGTCCACATTGAGCTATTTCTAGATGGGCACAATGTCAGAAGTATTTGCATTACTTCTTTACAAGTAGAATACTATCTCTATATTTGAGATCAACTAACTCACCTTCAATTTTAAAAATGAAAAAAAAATTGGTTTATGAAAGAAGATAAGTGTTCTAAATTGTTTAGATTAACTCACTCTTGGACACGATGCCAGGCTAGACTTGATCACGGACTCAAAATATCTAGGCTAGTCTTGGATTCTGATTCATAGTCTCAAAACATGGTATTCCCAAACTGTAGTTGCAACCTATGATATAATAGGGTTTCTAGTTTATTATATTTATGGATTCCTTGATTAGATATGAAGGGAAGCTGTCAGTATGATATGACATAGTGCTGTGTCCCATCAGCTTTGTGATTTGTCATGGATGCATTGTGTATGCTCAGATTTTTCCTTTATTTTCTGTGTTATTAGTACTGACATATTCCATTTTTCTCATTGCTGAAACGTATTCTTTCCTGATGTGTAGTATTGACCAAAAGAACATAATAAATTTAGTTTAATCCTTTATCCAAGTGTAAGCAAACAAAGTTTGCTCCTGAAGTATCTTGAGGTAACTTGTGGAAAAGGTGGACTAAGCTCTCGTCACTTGCCTTAGTATCTCTCTCTCTCATAATGCAAAGCACATCTCCTTGCAGACATGTATAATGCTATGCATTAAGGGAAGAGCCACTACCCAGACTGGTTTCAACCCTTATTGGGGTCTCGTCAGAGGGAGCCAGACCCAGAGGTGGTGATACTAAGGTGGAAGTAACAGAGAAGTCATATTTATCTATACGAGTTGCCAAAAGGTGTCTCACCTTATTATTAAATAACTCTGGATTACAGTTAGATGTTGGAATTTTTTTTTTTTCTTTCTTCTACTTGGTTAGACTGTAATAAATTTAGTTTAATCCTTTATCCGAGTGTAAGCAAACAAAGTTTGCTCCTGAAGTATCTTCAGGACTGAGGCAACTCCTGGTAAATGTCTGGCTCCCACTGACAAGACCTCAATAATGGTCGAAACCAGTCTGGGTAGTGACCCATCCCTTAATGCAAGCATTATACATGTCCGCAAGGAGATGTGCTTTGCATTATGGGAGATACTAAGGCAAGTGATGAGAGCTTACTCCACCTTTACCACGAGTTGCCTCAGTCCTGAAGATATTTCAGGTGCAAACTGTGTTTGCTTACACTTGGATAAAGGATTAAACTAAATTTAGTATAGTCTAACCAAGTGGAAAAAAAAAACTTCCAACATCTTCCTCTAATCCAGAGTTATTTAATAATAAGGTGAGACACTGTTTGGCAACTCATATAGATAAATATGACTTCTCCATTTCTTCCACCTTAGTATCACCACCTCTGGGTCTGGCTCCCACTGATGAGACCTAATAAGGGTTGAAACTGGTCTGGGTACTGGCCCTTCCCTTAATGCATAACATTATACATGTCTGCAAGGAGATGTGCTTTGCATTATGGTAGATACTAAGGCAAGTGATGATAGCTTAGTCGACCTTTACCACGAGTTGTCTCTCCTGAAGATACTTCAGGTGCAAACTTTGTTTACACTTGGATAAAGGATTAAACTAAATTTATTATAGTCTAACCAAGTGGGGAAAAAATAAAACTTCCAGCAGAAGAACATGTTACATGATAAAGCAGATTTGGTTGCTGTCTTTTGGCAGACAGCTTAGAAATAGACTTGTAAGCTACCTGGATATTATGTTGTGTTAAGAAGTGGATATTGAGAAGTGATCCTGATTGAAAGATTTTTGATGTGATGGAAATCTAAATTGCTAAATTTCAGGATTTTTGTCAGGACAGGATATCAGAAAATATTATCCCTTGGATGGTGTTCCTGAAATATCAGCTTAGAACAAAGTGGTTAAAAGACTAAAGTTCATCTTTTATGATAGATTGCTCATTTTTCTGGATTTGAATTATGCCTTTAAAACACACAATCTCTGTTTTAAAAGATGAATACAAAAATACTTATTAGATTTGACTACAGTGTGTATTAGAGGCAGACTCCCCCCCCCCCCATTATCTGCCATTCTGAGGGTATAGACGAAAAAGCATGGTCTACTCTTTTCTATTGGTAAAAAAACAAAGAATGATGATTGATTTCTCTATTAACTTGCTTTGTTTTCTTAATCTTTCAGAATAACAGCAATCATTTCCAGCAATGAGGCCTTTCCTCCTGTATCAAGAAGCATAGCAGCTACAGGAGGCATAGAACTCATTTATTAATTTAACATTTAAAAAAAAATTGTTCTGCCAGACAGTCCCAAAGTACTGTTTATACTAGTATATATTTCTTCTTTTGTTACAAGTTTATCTTTTTATAAATGAAATATATTTCACTTGGATAAGTGCAAAATTTACTTATATAGATTAGCACATCATTATATTCATTGTGTGAGTGATCAATAATATAAGCATCTGTAATTTTTAACAGGATAAGAATTCTGTATTAAACAAAGAAAAGGAACTGCTGAGATTATCAGAACAATTACAGAAACTTCAGGAGATTAGTCAGCGAGATTCAGAATCAGTAGCTATTGCACAAAAGTATTTCCAAACTACTGTAGCTGGATTATCCAGCAATGGACAAGGGGAAGAGGCTACTCTAGCTGATCAGTTAATGAGTTAGTATCATTCTTTATTCTGTATAGCTATATAATTTATTTTCTACCCTTATTCAGTGATACACAGCATGCAGGCTGTTTGTTACCAAAAAATCAATTTGACATGATCCTTGAAACATTTTCTTAACATGCTAAAATATGATTTACTTATGATTGTGTAACACTTTTTTAAGTTTTTTATTATTATTATTATTACATCACACCTCCAGGGAGTCCAAAGACTCATCGAGGGAAGGCATCTACTCTACAACTCTTCATCTCAGTACTCCACCAACCTTCATCTAACACCAATGCCATCTACTGCCGACTACCACCACTAGTACTTCCACAGACAACGACAACATCCATACCCACGGCGGGATTCGAACCCGCAGCCTTTTGGCTGGAGTGCGGATATGCTAACCACTCGACAAACCAGGCCGACTGATTTTACTAATTAAAGATTTTGAACTGATCATATGTAAGCATCAGTACTTTGGATGGGTTTAAAGAATAAATAATCTGGAACGCTGTTTAAAATCTGAACAATCCACTTTTCACAAGCTGCATCGTGTCTTCAATAAACACAGTTTTTGTCTCATGCCAGGTAGTGTAAAATTTATTTACCACCTAAATCATTCACAAATATAGTGGAATTCATATAAACCAGTGACTGGTTTGTGTGAAAGCAGATCCAATCCATCATACATGATTGGTGTGTGTGTGTGTGCACCCTTGAAAGTTGATATACACAAATTTGCCTTTGCCATTCTCATTTGAAGTGACACTTAAGTTTCCTAATGCTGACATTCTCATGTTACTCAGTTTCTGGATCTTATCTCTTTTTTTACATTAGGGTCATGGCCAATCTCACCTAAGTAATTTGACTTCTTGAAAAGTTGATACTGGCTAAAATATTGAGGCTCTTATTTCTGTATTTTTTTTCTCAGGACTACTACATAAAAATAATTAGTTTTATAATTTTATTTCATGCTTTATACAGCACACCATTATCAAACTAATTCTTTTTGAATGTAGATTTAAGCAAATTAATTCCAGCCTGGTTAGCTGATCCTCTATCCAGCCCAAAGGCCGTGGGTTCGAATCCCGTTGTAGGCATGGACGTTTGTGATTGTATGTGAAAATAATAGTGTTGGTGGGTGGTAGATGGCATTGGTTTAGATTAGCGCTTCCCAAACTGTGGGCCATGGCCCCCCCTTTGGGACCATAGGCTTTGTTGAGGGGGAGGGCATGAAATAATGAAAACAAATTGAAAATCTTTTAAGACTTAAAAACGTCTTAAAAGACTTAAAAAATCTACTTAAAAAAGTAGATTTTTTATCTTAAAAGAAACGTATTTAATTTTTATTATTTATTATTTCTTTTTTGTTATTTTTTATATTTTAATGGAAAAAAATCGCACATCGGTGCTGGTTCACAAATTTTGCTTCCTGCTTATTTCTGTGCTTAATGAATATTAGTAAATATATGCTTATTCATATAAGTTTCATTTCAAAGCAGAAATTTAAGAATTGCAGTTTCAAATATTTCACCTGATATCGGTGTACCAGTATTGAAACACTTCTATCACATGAAATTGTTATTAAACTTCTTTTATGTTTTTAATTCTTGTTTTATTACTAAGCGTTTTACGTTTCATGTGTTGTACTGCAAACGTACAATAACAATATATCTATCTATATAAAAATATGAGATAATGTGCCATGTCAAATGTGTATGTAAGATGCTAAAAATGTAATATTTGCATTTGATTTTTGCAATATTCGCTGTGTATGTTTTGTATTGAATATAAATACAATAAATATTATAATAATTTATGTCTATATTACTTTTTTTTTTTGAGGGGAGCCGTGAAATATTTTAATTTTTCTAAAGGGGGCCCTGACATCCAGAAGTTTGGGAAGCACTGGCTTAGATGATAATGGTAGTTGTGGTTCATTGTAGTTGGTGGATTGAGTGGTAGAGACAAAGAGTTGTAGATTAGGTGTCCTCCCTCAATGCGTCTCCTCAATTACACTCCTTGGAAGTGTCACATAATAATAATATTAAATTTTTAACTGGATCTATTGTTGCTTTTTCATCACTGCATTAGAAGTGATTTAATGAAACTATTTCAAATAAGGTCAAAGGCACAAGACAAGTCTGAAGTAGTTTCTATTTTGTTGAAGCTTTTGACCATAAATACTGTTGGTACAGTATTTCAGATAGGCTACTTTACGAGGGTGGTCTGAAAAGTTCTCGTCCTTGATCATAGATGACAACACTATCCACACAATTTTTTTTTTTTTAAGTTGGTACATCTGTCATAAGCATCCATGTGAAATTGCAAGTCATTCTATCAAGTAGTTTGTTTTATACAGCGGTCTAAAGCAAAAGTGTTGTCTGTACCTCTTGAAATGGATAAAATTAAGTAACGTGCAGTTATAAAATTGTTTGTAAAAGAAGTAAAATTCTTTGTAAATGACAAAAGAAATTCATTCAAAGTTCATAAAATTTTATGGGCATTCTTCTCCTTAGTTTTCGACAATTAAGAAATGGGCTGCCGTGTTTAAACATGGCCGTACCAGCCTTGAAGATGATCCACGTGAAGGACGTCCAAAAAGTGTAACATCAGAAATCATTGAACAAGTGCACAATATGGTATTGGATGACTTGCGAGTCAAAGTGCGTGAAATTGCTGAGACTATAGGCATCTCAAAAGAATGTGTAGGATATATTTTGCATGAAGAATTGCAAACGAAAAAGCTTTGCACAAGATGGATGCCACTCTTGCTCACAGTAGATCAAAATGCCTCTTCCCTATTTATTTTAAGATTTTGATACAAATTGAAACTGTGATGAGACTATAAAAAATCGACAGTGCTTCCATCCTTTGTGCCAATTTCATTGGCTGAGTGGTTAGCATATCCGCTCTCCAGCTAAAAGGCTGCAGGTTCGAATCCTTCCATGGGCATGGATGTTTGTGATTGTCTGTGAAAATACTAGTGGGTGGTAGATGGCATTGGTGTAAGAAGATGAAAAAATATAAACATATTTTTATATTTTTAAACAATATTAAAAAAATATTTTTTTTATTGTGATGATACTAAACTGTGACTAATCAGAGGAGGGCACGTACTTATGTAGATGCCCTCCTTCAATGAGTCTTTGGATTCCCTGGAGGTGTCACGAAATAACAAGAACAATACGTCGTTTACTCTTCCCAATTTATTTTAAGAGTTTGATACAAATTTAAACTGAGATGACACTAAAAAAATTGATAGTGCATATGTCCTTTGCTCGTGATTGTATTTTCATTATTCTATTTTCATTATTGTATTCACGTTTGTCCCTGTATTGCAAATATCAAAGTAATTACTTAAATATAGAGCCAATAGGCTTCATTTTGGCAATATAAACATTATTCAAATTAAGGAGATATTAAATCCCACATTGATGTGGGATTTAATATCCCCTTAATTTGAATAATGTTTATATCGCCGAAATGAAGCCTATTGGCTCTTTATATTTAAGTAACTTAATGGTTGCACCTGTTTGACAACTCGTATAGCAGAGTATATAAGTTCTTTTCGCTATACCCTTTGGTATCTATTTGGTCTAGCTACTCACCGATGAAGCCTCAAAAAAGGCTGAAACCGGTCTGGGTAGTGACCTCCCACCATAATGTAATAACAGCATACATTTCCTAGGAAATGTGTTTTTACATTATGGAAAATACCAAGATTAGCGATCAGAACTTTCCCCACCTTTGCAACGAGTTGCCTGAGATTGTACTACGTACTAGGACTACTTGCATTAGCTCACGCTAGTGGCCGCCGATACTTTTATAGTTGACTATATTCGGCATGAAACTCTCTGATTCCAATCTTTGAGTTTCTTATTCAGTTTTAAAACAATGTGGGATTTAATATCCCCTTAATTTGATCAAAATAATTGTTGAAATTGTTCTTTCTATTGAAATAAATTCAATTTCACAAATTGTTTGAGGGAATTTCATTCCATTTTTAATTCACTGTCTGATTTCTAAATATATCCCCTCCTCTCTTATAGTATTATTTCCATTCTCCTTCACATGGAAACAGTTATAAAAACCATTCATCTGAAATGAGTATATTTGAATATATGTATAGGAGGAAAAATGGAAATAGAAAAAGTTAATTCATATGCTATTCATTTATAATATTATTTGTTACATAGTGTCATTTGTTTAAAAGACAAAACTTGTATTAATAATGCAGTACTTTTTGTCTCTATTTTTACCATCTATTTTTTTTACCACCATTTCATCATACTTTGCTTTCATAAAAAAGAGCGGGATAATGTTGCTGATAGACTCATTGTCACTTTTATCTCACTGTCATCACAGGTGTGTTGGGGGATATGATAGATGTATTTAAGTTGGTGAAAAGGTTTTTTAGGAATAGAAATAGGGGAGAAGAAGTAACTACAGTTCATTCATGGAAATTGAATAAGAGATTTGTCAGCAAAAATGAGCTGATATTTTCTCATAAGTGGTGAGCAAGTGTAATAGGTTTCCAGAGAAAGTGGTGAATGCAACATCATTGCATAAGATGTATAACTGGCATTATCTGAACTATATGGGTCATTCCTGAAAGTTATTTCTGTTACTTTCAGTATTACAAGTAATTGATGAATGGACCTTTTATCAGTCCTGGACTCCGTTGAGCTGACAGCATCTTATTATTGTCAGATATCCTGTATATACTCGTGGTAATCGTGTTTTTCATTATGTTTTTACTGTGACTAATTTGCCCTGTATTTGAAATTGCGTAACAAATTTCCATTTGGCAACTAGTTTCCAAAGCGCTGCATTACTGTCTCAAAGTGTATTGTTCCCCTTTCTGGTATGACCTTTTGAATATTTTACTTCAGTTTGCTTTTCAATATTTGTTATTATTTTGCACCAAACCTCCATAGATGTGCCTTATGAAGTCCTCCCAGTCAGCAACATGTCTATCATGATGAACTTTAAACTCATTTACACTCCCGGCATTTACGACACATTTCATCAATGCATTCCATTTAAAAGAACATCTTAAGACTATTATGCATAACTCTTGGGGATGGTTCTTGTTCCCGTCTCTTCCGTTGTTCTACCATTTGAAAAAATCTCTTCATATCCATACAGTAAGCACCTCTCAGCAGCTTAATAATGTCTCAATCATATAATCCCTTTGTCTTTTATCTACCAGACTGTGCAGATAATACGAATTCAATCTGTCCTCATAGCTAACGTTTCCAACCCTTTTGTACTTGCTCTCCTAATGGCATCTTCTTTAACTTCTTTTCCCCGCCCCTTATTTGATTTTACTTCACCGACCGATTAGGGTGGTGTTTTTCTGCCAAACATCCTTTGGTTGGCGAGCCCGTAACGATGTCTTAATCCGGGAATCGGCCCTGAGCGATAGTCTGTTGTTTTTCTTTTGCTAGCCTCTAACTTAATCCCCTTTCCAAAATTTCTCTATGAACTTACTTAATATTTTAATCTCTAGCCTCTCACATGCCATCTCTTATGACTAATCCTTTTCTGTCTTATTTAGTTAAATTTTCTCTTTTATATCATATTACAACATTAATATATTCTTTTTATTTTTGTTAGTTAGTTCAACAAACACCTTTATATTTTATATATTTTATTGGATGCAATAATATTTCTTTTAATTAATTCGTCTATTATCTTTTATGCAGGGTTTTTAATTTATTTATTCTTCATGTTACACCATGATAGCTGAGAATTCTACATTCTTAAGATATCAGGTGTAACAATTGACATATCAAAAAGTGTATGGGGATGCACGTCTGCAAAATTTAAGGTGACCAATGTTATTTTACCTCAGGGATTAGTCCTTGGTCCATTGTTATTCAATCTCTGCATTAGTGACATAAATGTTTAATAGAACTTGTGTAATTATCACAATTATTATATATGTGTATTAATAAGAATATAATAATTTCATTACTGCAAATATTTCAACTAGAAACTAACTCGTCATCATCAACACATCAGTGTGATCACGAGATGAAGCTACAACAAACAATATTAATCCTATTTTCTTTGTTGTAACATCGCTTTGTGATCATGCTGATGCACTAATGATGATCAGTTAATTTCTGGTTGAAATATTTGCAGTAAAGAAATTACTATATTCTTGTGAAAAAACAATTCAGTAGAATTTTATCTGAAACAAATACTGACATGTCAGCATAAGGAAATAATTTTAACAAGATCTGATCTCCTGATAATTCTGAGGTGGTAATGCAAATAATAGTTGGGATGTGCAAAGGTGTGTGTTAAAGGTGATATTAAGACTGTGTAATGTAGATTATGAGAAGAGATTGAGAATTTGTAAAGAGACTGCAAACAGGAGAAAGAGGGGTGATATGATTGAGACTTAAAATTTCTGAAAGGGTCGTACAGGATACCAGTAGATGGAATTTTTCATTTTATGGAGGGTGGGGAGAGAGCATCCATGGAAGTTGAGAATGAATGCAGTCAGGAAAGGAGTGACAGCGAGATTTTTCTCTCATAGAGTGGTGCCTTGTTGGAAATGACTGGCGTTTGAATGTATGCAGGTAATGTTAATGAATTCAGAAAAATATATTACTGCTGTTGTGAGTGATATGTGGTCTCCCTTGCGCTGGAGCTTGCTGGTAATAATAAATCTTACTAATGAGAACTGAACATAGCAGTTGATATGTTGACTGAACAGGGTGTTATTCAATGGAACTATAATTATCAAATTCCTGATATGCACCCTCAGGGGACATATAAGATAACTGATAATACTACATGATAGTATCACAATGTAAAATGATGGTACAGCATGACAGAATGGAACTATCACCAATTCCTGTACTTCAATTCTAACTGCTGACTTACAACTCAATTAAAGACTAAGTATTGCTTGATGTAATACCCCATTGGCACCATATAACTGTAGCTTATTGAATAGCTTCTCTCTTGGCACTTTGTCATATGCCTTTTCCAGATCGACAAAACTTAAATACACATTTTTGTTATATTTCCATGTTTACTCAACTATTTGTCATAAAGTAAAGATCTGATCCTGACAGCCTCTATTTGACCTGAATCCAGCTTGTTCTTCATCAAGCTTTTCTTCCACAATTCTTCTCAACCGTTTCTCAAGTCTACTTGCATAAATCTTGCCAGGAACATTCAGTAGGGAAATACCTCTGTAATTCTTACATTCAGTTTTATTTCCCTTTTTATATATGGGTACCATGAGAGCTCTAATCCAATCATCGGGAATTCCTTAGATATGATTGGTAATAAATAGGGCTGCTGAAAAATATTGCTGGAATTTGATGCAATTATGTGAAGCAACTTGCTTTTATGGTTCATTCACAAATATCAAATTCGTGGTTTTAGGAGAAAATTTCTTCATTCTGGTGATCACTTAAATATTTTGATAAGCTAGATAAATTTGGCTATGTTTTGTAATGATAATACTACTACTGAGTGAGCTTATCATGTTTATCACATAACCATTAATAGCTGCATGTTGGAAATGCACTTTTGTTTCTGTTTAAGTAAAACTGCTTGTTGTAAACACAGTAATTTAGATATTCATTTTACCTACATCTGTGATTCATAAACATTCCTGGTTCTCATGTCAGCACCTGTACTGATGTTAACAAGACAGGCAGGATTAGAATTAGAAGTATGAATATTTCTTCTAATTAATTGACTTACCTACAGCTGTTTTTTTTTTTTTTTTTTTTTTTTTGTTATTTGAAACAGTGTGTGTTGCACTATGCTTTTATGGAGTAATAAGTAAGATAAGCTTTATTTACTGCCTGTGGTATTAATTATCCTGCAGTTTCCATGTGATGTTACAGAATTAGCATAAGCCATTGTGACCTATGCAGGGTGGTGATAGCATAATGGCATCTGGGATGTATGTGCAACAAGCTCATATTTAAATATTAGTTTTTTCCTCTGCATTTCCTTTTTTTTTACTTTCATGAAAGTATAATTGCTAGCCTGGTTGGCCGAGTGGTTAGCGTATCCTCTGTCCAGCCACAAGGCTGCAGTTTCGAATCCTGCCGTGGGCATGGATATTTGTGATTGTCATGAAAATGGTAGTGGCAAGTGGTAGATGGCACTGGTGTATATGGGTGTATATTCGTTGTAGTTGGTGGATTGAGTGGTGGAGACAGAGTTGTAGGGTAGGTGCCCTCCCTCGATGAATCTGGACTCCCTGGAGGTGTCGCATAATAATAATAGCCTAATACTTAAAAAAACTATACTAGTTTAGTTTAAAAAATCTGAATTTTTTTCCTTTGTTTAAAATAAAACAGCAAGAGTGAGATTTTGTTCTGCTGCATTGAATTTTTTAAAAAAAATGTCAAATCCAATATTTTTCAATAAGATATAAATATCATCTGTTGCAGCTGGAAATTTTATCTGATTCACTTGTGGTTAGACTGAGTAGTAATTGTGAGTGTACTCTCTATTGATAGTAAAGGATGAAAGGGAGGGTGAACAATCCTCATTTTCTATTTTACTTAAGTCATAGTTTAATGATGTTACAGGGAAGTTTATCCATGGTTTAGGAGTTGTAAAAAGTAATTTGGGTAAATGTCTGATGGAAGAAGAAGAAGCAGTGAAAAAAAGATGGAAAGAGTATGTAGAGGATTTGTACAAGAAAGATAATAATATTGAAGGAGAATTTGAAAGGAGAGAATTTGTTAATGAACCCATGATAAAGGAAAGTAAAGTGATATCAGCAATGGAACAACTGCCAGAAGGAAAGGCTGGAGTTGATGGTGTGTCAGTGGAATTATTGAGAGCAGCTGGGGATGGAGTACTGAATATATTGACTGAAAATTGTGAATAGGTTTGAAAGAACAGGTTATAACAGATTATAAAGGCCTTGTAAAGAGGCAAAATGACATCCTTATCTTTACATGTAAATGTTCGTTTCAGCATTGCAATTATCTTTTGAATTGTATTTTCAGTCTTTGCCACATGTCACCTGAACTTCCTATCTACTTAGCACTCCAAGATCCCTAGAGATCGGAAAACATCAGTATTCATCCTCATTCCAAAAAAATCAAATCTCAGAGATTGTGTGAGAATTATAGAACTGTTGCTTTAATTTCACATGCAAGTAAAGTGATACAGCAAACGTTGGAGCTATATGTGAATAGAGAAAATCCACAAAAACAGGCAGGCTTTAGGAGAGGTAAAGGAACTAGAGACCAAATAGCAAACATGAGATGGATTATGGAAAGAACAGGAGAATATAAGAAGGAAGTAATTAGGAAGAGTTGACAGTGAATCTCTACTTTGCAGTGAACAACATGGGTTTACTAAGGGAAAGTCATGTTTTAGCAACTTGCTCACATTCTATAACAATGTTACAGTTGAATTAGACAAGAGGAATGGATACACCATGATAGTTTTTGGATTTTGCTAAGGTTTTTGACAGAATACAGCATGGCAGACTGTTTCATAAATTGGAGAAAATGGGTTTGGGTTTTAGAATACTAGCATGCATCAGAGGATTGGTGACTGAGAGATATCGAAATATGGTATACAGGGGATGTGAGTCTGTAAGATTTAAGTTAACAAGTGGTGTACCACAAGGATCAGTGCTTGGTCCACTGTTATTGGAAAGGATTTGACAAGTGACATATAGCTATTTGCTGATGATGCAAAGATAGGTAGGGTAATCAGGAATGCTGCTGATATGCAGTACTTGCATAATGATTTGAATAGGCTGGAATTATAGGCAGGGAAAAAGGGCTGTCAATTCAATGTCAGTAAATATAAAGTCATTCAAACTTGAGTTTTTTCTTGGTTTTATTTGTTGATCGTATATTAATAAAAGTTTTAATGTTAAGTGACCAAATACAAAACAATAAAGTCATTTACTTCGGCGTGATTAGATATCCAATGTCTTGGAGGGATCTTGGAGTGTTAGTAGATAGGAAGGTCAGGGGCCATGTGGCAAAGATTGCAAATACAACTCAAAAGTTAAATTGCAATGCTAAAACAAATGGTCACATGTAAAGATAAGGATGTCATTTTGTCTCTTTACAAGGCTTTTATAAGGCCTCACTTGGACTATTGTGTGTAGATCTGGTCTCTTGGTTTCTGTTATGATTCTGATATATTGGAAAATTATATCAGAATTGTGGAATACTGATTATGAAGACAGATTGAGAATTTGTAGACAAACAGGTGAAAGAGGGGAGATATGATTGAGACTTACAAAGTTCTGAAAGGATCATACAGGATTTCAATTTATGGAGGGTTGGGAAAGGACAGGAGGGCATCCTTGAAAGCTGAGAATGAAGGCCGCTAAGAAGGGAGTGAGGGCTAGATTTTTCTCTCAGGGGTGTGTGTGATCGGAATAGATTGCCATTGGATGTTATTAGTGCAAGCAGTGTGAATGAATTCAAGAATAAGTATGATAGCTGATGTGTGTAGTATGTGGCTTCCCTCGATGAGTCTCTGATTCCTTGAAGGTCTCTCTTAATAATAATTTTTAATAATGGCAAACTGTGACCAGACATATAAATACAAAATTAATAACAGAAAAACTCACTTAAAAAGATTATTTAATAGTATAATTTTCACCTGTGTGCCACAGGCATCTTCAGTACATTTCAAGCTCAAATTAAAAAATAACTGACAATTCCAAAACATGCCACCTAAGTAGCAAGTGTAAGATAACTAAAAAAGGTCAATAAATTTCTTTAAAAAAAAAAAATAAAAAGTTTGGAGAGATTAGCTGAATTATTAATTATTAATTACTATCTCCCATAAAGGGGATAGACGTAAACCATCAGATCTGTTTAAGTTAGGAGAGTGAAGTAAAGTTTCACATGTTTCTTTATAAAGCCGTTCCACGAGGAACCGCCTTTTGTGAAGGACTCTTGTATTTTTCCAATGAACTCTCTGTCTAGTGGTGATGGCATGTTCTGCAAGTCCAGACTGTTCAGGTTCAAGGTATTGAATATAAGACTGGTGTTCTTCCAGCCGAATCTTCCTGTTTGTTGAAATAAGATAATCCACAAGAGCAAGGAATCTGGTAAACACCTGGATAATTAAGATGTGAAAGCTTGTCCTTCGGAGAAGTGAGAAAGGTGGAGATTTTTCTGAATGGTCGAAAGGCAACAAAAATATGCAGTGGTTTTAAAACTTTTGCTATACGTTCAGTAATGCCTTGTACATAAGGGATAGGAATGTGCATTATTTCTTCTGTATTTGAAGAGGAAGACATATTAAAACTACTCAAGGCTCTTTTGATGAAGAAATTCTTATATCCATTAGATTGAAAGGAAGAAGTAATATATTGCAGTTCTTTCTGTAATAGATCGTCTGAAGAACAAAAGGAGTGGGCCCAATGAACCAGTGTTTTAATAGTTCCTGCCTTTTGACTGGGATATGATGAGATTCAGCATGGATATAATGGCCTGTATGAGTCTTCTTTCTGTAGACTGAGAAATATAGGTTACCATCTGGTTGGCGAAGAATTAGAAGATCTAAAAGGCTAACTGCTTATTTGATTCTACTTCTAATGTAAACTGGATCCTTGGATGAAGTGCAGCATTTAACTTAGTGAGAAACTGTTGAACTTCACCAGAAGAGCCATTCCATATAACAAAAATGTCATTGACATATCTGAACCAATGAGTAGGTCTGGGAGAAATGTTGTCAAAGATACGTTGTTCAGAATGTTCCATAAAGAAGTTGGAGATAGCAGGAGAAATAGGATTGCCCATTGCTGTTCCTTCAATTTGTTGATACAACTTATTTTTAAAGGAAAAATAACCAGAATGTATTACAAAATCAAATATTTTTACAATGTCTGAATCCTGTTGCAGTAATTCAGTTCTTTCAGATAAAGGAACATTTGTAAATAAAGAAACATATCCCCTTTATGGGAGATAGTACTTTATAATTCAGCTAATCTTTCCTAACTTTTTATTGTGTATATATATATATATATATATATTTTTTTTTTTTGTTAGGAAATTTATTGACCTTTTTAGTTATCTTACACTAGCTACTTAGGTGGCTCTTTTTGGAATTGTCAGTTATTATTTAATTTGAGCTTAAAATGTACTGAAGATGCCTGTGACACAGGCAAAAATTATACTATTAAATAATCTTTTTACATGAGTTTTTCCATTAATAATTTTGTATTAATAATAATAATAATTATTATTATTAATAATAATAATTATCTATTTTATTGATTTAAGAAAGATTTTGATTGCGTGGATCACAACAGACTGTGGATTGTAATGAGATCAATGGGAATACCTGAACATCTAATTCTCTTGATAAGAGAGCTCTACAACAACCGAGAAACTTCAGTAAAAACTGTTTTGGGAGAAATACAGTTCTTGAGTAGAAAAAGGGGTGTGGCAGGGTTGTATACTGTTGCACTACCCTTTTAATATTTAGAGTGAATATATTATGAGAATGGCTGATTTAGACAAAGATCCAGCTGGAATTAAGTTTGGTAGCAGAAATATAAATAATTTAAGATATGCAGGTGATACAACCCTCATAGCAGAAACTAAGGGAGATCTGGAGTGGTTAATTCTATTGGATAAAAGGGAAACTAACAAAGTATGGCTTAATCTAAACATCAACAAAATAAAAGTGATGGCTTCTGGTAATTTAGATGAAAGTATAACAGAGGAAGATAAAATTGAGATCGTTGAAAGTTGTGATTTACTGGGGTACAAAATAAGAAATGTTAGTAAATGTGAAGATGAAATTAAAAGGATAATCATGGGGCAAAATAGCTAGGCTAAGCCTGACAAAAATGATGAAAGTTGGAATTGTCAAAGTCATGATATTTCAAGTAGTGATTTATGGATGTGAAAGCTGGATTATCAAGAAGAAAGACAGAAAGCAAATTGATTCCTTTGAAATATTCTTGTGTGGAGGAGACTTGAGAATCCCATGGACTGCATGAATGACCATTAAAAGGTTTTAGAGAATATAAAGACAGAATGATCCTTGGAGACGATATTCACTAAACAGAAGTTAATGTAATTTGGTCACGTTATGCAAGCTGATGAATTATTGGAAAAGGCAATTATGTTGGGGAAGACTGAAGGAATGAGAAGAAGAAGAGGGAAAACCACAAAAGAGTTTGATGGACAACATAAAAGAACTTGCCAACTTGAACTTACAGTGACTTAAAGGACAAAAGGCTGAGTGGGATGGAGAGTCTTTGTTCACACGATGAATCACAAAGAGTCGAAAACGATTGCATGACACATAACAACACAACATAGTTTAATTTTTTCCCCTCAAATGAATCGTGTGGTGCTGGAGGTTAAGCGGCTTGTGTTCAGTCATGTGGAAGCTTTTGACAGAGTTGATGACTTAACATCAACTCTCTGTCAAAACAATTCAACGCAATTGTCTCAGTTCAACGCAATTTATGAATCAGCCATAACAACCTCTCATAGTTTGAAGTTTCTTTTATCTATTTAGAGAGACTTGGCAATTTCTTTTGCTTTCAGTTGCATTGCTTGGTATGTGATAGGCAGCGGAAAAGGATTGCCTATCAGTTGCATTGTTTGGTATGTGATAGGTAATCCTTTTCTATATATCTCAGGAACAAAACACAATACAGCTTCATATGCTTGTAGTATCTTCCTGTTTTAGGTTCTGTAAAAATGGTTGTTGTTTTGTAACCGAATACAGAATTGTGGTCATACCTCCAGTGACATATGTTGGCTTCATTAATATTAAATTTATGGCCTGCATGTTATTTTCTGAGTCCTGCATACATAAGATTGTTTCTTGTTAGTGTAATATCATAATTTTAAACACATAACCTAGGCATTCCCCGAGGGCTTTTGATTGTGATTGGCATTGTGGACTGATTAGCAAATTGGCTTTATATAATTGTAGTTTTTTTCTGGTCATTAACTGTATGTCATGCAGGACAGCACCCCCTCCTTTGAGTTTTGCCTTCGGTTGTTCAAGGGATGTTCAAGGCTGCATTCTTCTTTCTCCAATAGGTAAATGTTCTATTCTCAATCACTACCAGTTCTATCCACAGATTTCTCAGTGACAGCATACCCATTTCATTCTATTCTTTCATCAGGCCATGTAGTTCTCAGATCTTGAGCATCAAGATCATCTTCAACGTGTCTTAAACAGTGATCTTCATACCATCGTTCAGTGGTGCAAGAACAATTTGATCATCTTCAGTGCCACCAAAACACTGTCTTTTGTTTTCTCTCACAAAAGTATCCTAGGTCACTAATCCATATCCTAATACTACATAAATCACCTGACAGGATCGGATCTCTCTCATTGGACTGCATTTGCCTCCAACCTTCCTTAGTGGTTAAAAAAGTAGGCTTCCTGTTTTGTTCAAGAAACTAATTTATCCTATACAAATTCCAAATTTGCCCATCCTGAAAATTCTGTTTACACATTTGGGGTGGTGTACCTAAAATCTCTCTAAAAAATTGTCGATGCTATCCAGAGGAGAACAGTTTGGCTCATAGATAATCCTTCCCTCAGACTCATTTCAACTTCTGTCTCACAGATGCACTATTTCATCTTCATGATTCTTCTACAGGTAGTTCCACAGTCACTGCTCTAGGTAACTTGCAAACACCATTTCTCTGCTTACTGTTGGACGTGTTAAAACAACAGTAGCTGCTGACCACCATCCGTTCTCAATACAACTGCAAATGCATTGATCCTGCTCTCATCATCATCATCATTATCAAATTCCTGCCATGTACCCTCAAGGGGTGTACAGGATATGATAGTACCACATGAAAAAAATTACATCATTACTAACTTCCTATCTACAATTTTCCTCCAAATCAGTCTGTTACTTGTCAAGACTCCAACATTATCAGATCTTATATTTCTATCGTCTAAGGCACTTTGTACGTATCACTGTTACTTGTCAAGACTCCAACATTATCAGATCTTATATTTCTATCGTCTAAGGCACTTTGTACGTATCAATCCACCTATATCTTGGTCTTCCTCTGGGTCGTTTTCCTGCCAAAATGGCAAAGAACACTTGTTTTGCTAATCTTTCCTCTCCCATTCTATTTAAGTGACCATACCACCTGAGATTAGCTCTGCTAACGTATTCCTGGATGCTGACAATGTCAAGTTCTTTCCTAATATCCTCATTTTTAATATGATATTGCCATTGATGCCATCTGTTCACGCCTCTAATCTTTCTCAGGACTCTCATATCTGCGGTCTCTAGTCTTTGGTGAAGTGTTTTACTTCTGACCCAGCTCTCAGATCCATAAGTTAAAACTGGTTTGAACACTGTCTTGTATACAGCTAATTTAGTGTTCTGACTAATTTCTCTCTTATTCCATATGAATTTATTCAGTTGACTTCTTACCATACCACCTTTCTTGATTCTGTTGTCTATTTCTATATTTAATTTACCATCTTCACTAAAAATTGTGCCTAAGTAGCTGAAATGTTTTACTTGTTCCACAGGTTCTCCATTCACAACACAGTAGACATTTTCAATGATTCTGCCTATTTTCATTGTCTTTGTCTTTTATTGCTGACCTTCATACCATATCTATTACAACAGTTATTCAGTTTAGTCAGAGAATCTTGCAGACTTGTAGTGGATTTATTTAGAAGTATAACATCATCCGCATAAAGCAAAGAGCTGACATTAACATCTCCAATTTTGATATCATGTTTAATACCACTTTCCTTCATAATGTGATCCATATAGATAATGAATAACAGCGGGGATAATGTACATCCTTGTCTCACACCAGATTTAACATTAAGCCATCTTCCTGTTCTTCCTTCAATTCTAACTGCTGACTTACAACTCAAATAAAGACTAAGTACTGCTTTATATAATGCCCCATTGACAACATATAACTGTAGTGTATTGAACAGCTTCTCTCTTGGCACCTTGTCATATGCCTTTTCTGACAAAACTCAAATAGAGATCTTTGTTATATTCCCATGATTTCTCCACTATTTGTCGTAAAGTGAAGATCTGATCCTGACAGCCTCTATTTGACCTGAATCCAGCTTGTTCTTCACCCAGCTTTTCTTCCACAATTCTTCTCAATCGTTTCTCAAGTATACTTGCATAGATCTTGCCTGGAACACTTAGTAGGGAAATACCTCTGTAATTCTCACATTCAGTTTTATTTCCCGTTTTATATATGGGTACTCTGTTCCTCATTTATTCCATTTACCTTTGTCATCTGGAGCAGCCGTCCTCATAATGTATTTTTCAACAACTACAACTTCTGGCTCTTGAAGAAAAATGTCAATTATTCTCAATCTTTCTCAAAGTTCTTTCTCAATTTTTACCCGCACTCTACATATGGCAGTGATGTGCTATAGGTTCATATATGTTCACTCATGTTGTGGGTTTATACAGTGCACATATAGTAAACCCTCGATTTAATGGACTAATAGGAACTAAGGGGTGTCCCTTAAATCACGAATTTCTTAAAATAAATTTTCTGTAACATTATACTCCCGGGTGCTTAAGGGCCAAAGCTGTATAACTGAGAGGGGACCTCCACATAGCCTTAAAGGAATGCAGAGAACTGACCAAGCTTCTGACCTAATGTCCAGTCCTCACCTTCTTGTGGAGCACCCTGTTGGGTATCTACCTGGATACTGAACGAACGAGGATGGGCCGGCAATTTGGGATTTAGCCGACCAAATTGTATTCTATTGGCTTAGACCAAAATACAAAGAAAAGAGCACATTTGAGGCTATTTGGTGTGAGATTGAGACTAGTAGAACAAAATATACAATTGGGTGCTGCTATAGACCAGGTGATGGAATAGATGGTGGAGATAGTATGCATAAGCAAATAGAAGAAATGAGTGGAAAGAGGGTAATTATTATGGGAGATTTCTACTATGGTAACATTGATTGGAAGGAGGAGAAGACACCTGGGAGGAAGGAATTGGATTTTTTGCAGTTATTAAGGGATAACTATCTATGACTGCATATAATGGAAAATACTAGGGGTCAGAGAGTGCTTGTCCTAGTAATTGCATCTGAGAATTTGGTTGTAACGAATATGACCATGTTGCCACCAATTGGTGAGAGTGATCATAGGATCTTGACTAGGGAGGTGGCTAAAGGTGTGGAATTTACAACTAAGACAGGGTACATGTGGAATTATCGGGCTGGTAAGTATGACAAGCTTAGGAGTTTGATTGGTTCAGTGCCATGGCATGTAAAACTTCAAGGGCTGGATGTTGATAGTGCATGGGAGGTGGTTAAGAAGTGTTTGCAGGAGGTGATGGCTAACTGTATATCTAGAGTCCGAATAATAAATCAAGTAGAGGTTAAATGGACGAATAACACCCTTAAACTAGAGCTGCAAAAAAACTGTGGAGGGAATTTAAGGAGAAAGTTGACTGGCAGGCACATGAATGGTATAAAGCACAGGCCAGAAGGGTAATGATTGTGGTAAGAAAAGCAAAAGCGGATTATGAAAGAACATTAGCCATGCAGGCTAAAGAGAATCCTAAACAGTTTTTTCGATATGTTGCAAGTAAAAGAAAAAATGTATACGGCAGAATGATTTTAAAGAATGCCGATGGTAGGGAGGTAACCGAGGTAACAGTTGATATAGTGGAATTACTGAGTGAGCACTTTGCAAGAGTATATCATCCAGGTGGTGACATTGCAGGAATGAATGAACCAATAGCTTATACGGGAATTGTGGTGAATGAAGTGGAGGTGCATAGTCGATTACAAAACCTCATTGTCAATTTATCTGTGGGATTGGATGTTATACCAGCTCGTGTCGTATGTGAAGCAGCTAAAGAATTGTCAGTGCCATTTTGTTTAATTTGAGTCTCAGGTCTGGGTTAGTCCCAAGGGGGTGGAAAGAGGGGATAACAGTTCCACTGCATAAAGGAGGTTCCAAGACTGCTGTTGTAAATTACCGACCGATCAGCATATCAGGAATCATTGTCAAGGTCTTGGAGAAAATAGTCAAGAGGAAAATACAGGATTGGATAGATGAAAATGGGATACTGTGTGGGGTTTTGTCAAGGGTAGATCATGCCTCAGTAACTTGTTCACATTTTATAACACAGTGACGGCTGAACTGGATAAGGGTAATGGGTTTACAGTGATACTGCTGGACTTTGACAGGATACCACATGGAATTCTAATCAGTAAATTACAGCATACAGGGATGGATATAGGGTTGGTGAGATGGATAGGAGGGTGGTTGATGGAGAGATATCAGAGAGTAGTTTATTCAGGAGTAGAGTCCAAAAGACGGCCTGTGACTAGTGGTGTGCCGCACGGTTATGTTCTTGGACCTCTACTGTTAAATTTGTTCATTAACAATATAGGAAAGGATATGAGAGGAACTGTTCATTTGTTTGCTGATGATGCAAAGTTGGGTAGAGCAATAGTGAGTGCACAGGATGTCAATTTTGCAGGATGATTTGGATAGTTTGGAGGACTGGGCTAAGGAGAATGGATGTCATTTTAATGTGGCAAAATGTAAGGTTATGCATTTTGGGGTGAAAAGATTTGCAGCAGTATATCACATTGGTGAAACAGTACTCCAGGAGATTGACAAGGCCAGGGATTTGGGAGTGTTGGTGGATTAGGAGTTGAAGTTTAGGGGGCACATTGCAAAAGTGGCTAAATCAACTGTATTGAGCCTTGATAAGACCCCCATCTAGACTTCTGTGCCCAGATATGGGTGCCAGGGTTTCTTATGGATGGGGAGGAGGTGGAGAGGATCCTGAGATGAGTGACCAAGATGATAACAGGTCTATGGAATGAACCTTATGAGAACAGGTTGAAGATTTGTGGGTTGCAGAAATTGATTGATAGGTGATAAAGAGATGATATGATTGAGACATTCAAATTGCTGAAGGGTTTCTATAAGATTAATTTAGAAAATATTTTTGAGAATTGGACTGGCGGTGGGAGGACTAGGGTCCATACATGGAAACTGGGCAAGAGTGTGGTTAGCAAGGGTGTTAGAGCTAGGTTTTTTACTTGGAAAGTGGTGAATGAGTGGAAGAAGCTTCCAGAGTCTGTTGTGGGTGCCATCACTGTAAATGAGTTTAGTTGTAAATGAGAATAGCTGTTCTTGACATGATGTTAGGGGCTCCCTCGATGAGTCTATGGACTCCTTGGTGTTGCCCGTAATAATAATAGTTAATATAGACCGGTCTGTTTACCTAGTGGTTAGTATATCTGCTCTTCAGCTAAAAGGCTGCAGGTTCGAATCCTGCCATTGGCAGGGATGTTTGTGATTGTCTGTGGTGGGCAGTACATGGTGTTGGTTTACTTGTAGTTAATGTAGTTGGTGGATTGAGTGGTGGAGACAGAGTTGTAGAGCAGAAACCCTCCCTCCATGAGTCTTTGGACTCCATGGAGGTGTCACGTAATAATAATAATTAGTCTATGTTATAATTTCCTTAAAAAACTAGTTATAAGTTTTAAAAGAGGTATACCGTGAGTAGACATATCGATACAAAATTAATAACGTAAAAAACTCGAGTACAAAGATTATTTAATAGTATAATTTTTGCCTGTGTGTTCCAGGCATCTTCAGTACATTAAGCTCAAATTAAACAATAACTGACAATTCCAAAAAGCGCCACTTAAGTAGCTGGTGTAAGATAACTTAAAAGGTCAATAACTTTCCTAAAAAAAATCAATACTAAAAAGTTAGGAAAGATTAGCTGATTTGTAAAGTACTATCTCCCATAAAGGGGATAGAAGTAAGCCGTTGGATTAAGTTAGGAGAATGAAGTAGAGTTTCACATGTTTCTTTATAAAGGCGTTCCACGAGAAACTGACTTTTGTGAAGAACTCTTGTCTTTCTCTAATGAACTCTGTGTCTAGTGAAGATGGCATGTTCTGCAAGTCCAGACTTTTCAGGTTTAAAGTATTCAATATAAGATTTGTGTTCTAGCTGAATAGAGGCAGATCTTCCTGTTTGTCTGAAATAAGATTTCTCACTTCTCCTAAGGACAAGCTTTCACATCTTAATCATCCAGTTGTCTACCAGATTCCGTGCTCTTGTGGATTATCTTATTTCGGACAAACAGGAAGATGTGCCTCTATTCTGCTAGAAGAACACCAATCTTATATTGAATACTTTAAACCTGAAAAGTCTGGACTTGCAGAACATGCCATCTTCACTAGACACAGAGTTCATTGGAGAAAGACGAGAGTTCTTCACAAAAGTCAGTTTCTCATGGAGCGCCTTTATAAAGATACATGTGAAACTCTACTTCGTTCTCCTAACTTAAAACAGATCCGACGGCTTACGTCTATCCCCATTATGGGAGATAGTACTTTACAAATCAGCTAATCTTTCCTAACTTTTTATTGTATTGATTTAAAAAAAAAAATATTTTTTTTATTATTATTATTATTTTTTTTTTAGGAAAGTTATTGACCTTTTTAGTTATCTTACACCAGCTACTTAGGTGTCGGTGTTTGGAATTGTCAGTTATTGTTTAATTTGAGCTTAATGTACTGAAGATGCCTGTGGCACACAGGCGAAAATTATACTATTAAATAATCTTGTACGTGAGTTTTTTACGTTATTAATTTTGTATCAAAACTAATTATGTTATAGAGGTATGTCCATCTTGGACACTTACTACAAAACACTATCTACACTGATCACAAGAAAGAATTGATTTGTATGCATCGAACATCATAGGAGATTATCACTATGGCTTCTGGAAGGGAAAGTCAGCAAGTTATTAAATTTTTAAACTTCAAGTGTTAAAAAACCATTATGAATTTATTAAAGAATTGCATCATCATCAATTTTATGGTATGTACTTACAAGGGATGTTCAAATTACTATGACAGCATTGCTTGATTACTTCTTCTTCTTCTATTCAGCCATTTTCTGTCCACTGCTGGACGAAGTCCTCCTCCAGTTCTTTCCACCTTTCTCTGATCTTGGCAATGGCTGACGAATTTTTCCAAACAGATTTACAGTTCATACCTCCACCTTCTTTTAGGACATCCTCGGCCTCGTTTCCCTTCTTTTGGAATCCAGTTCGTTATGGAACTGGATTTCAAAAGAACTAAAATGGAAATGGGACAGACATTTATCCAGAAGAGAAGATGAGCAATGGATAAATGTCCGGCCCATTTCCATTTTAGTTGCTTATGGTGAAGAATGGTGTTATGATGTGAGTCTGGCTTCTTATCCAGGTATTTTGCTTCTTATCTTTTAATGTGATGCCTAGCATCAACCTCTCCATTTTTCTTTGAGTTGTTGTTAGTTTATTTGCCAGTGCTTTTGTTTGCGACCAAGTTTCATAACCATATGTAATGACTTGAAGGTATACACTGGTTAAATGTCAGGACATCATTGTTTTGAAAAATGCTTTTCAGTTTTCTGAATGCACCCCAGGCAAGTTGGACTCTCCTATTTATTTCTTTTTCGAGTCCACAGTTTAGATCAATGAGATGACCTAAGTATGTATATGAAGATACTCTTTCCAAAAAATTGTTTTCTATTATGTTTTTTGGTGTTATAAAATTATTAAACATGATTTTAGTTTTTTCACTGTTTATTTTTAGACCGACTTTTCTGCTTTCATGATATAGGTCTTCTATCATTATATTAAGGTCTTCTGGAGTGTTTGCAAAAATTATGATATCACCTGCATATCTTAGGTGTGTTAAGTTTGTTATTAATTTTTATACTAAGTTTTGTCCAGTTTATATTATTAAATATTTCTTGAAGGACTGATGTAAAGATTTTGGGTGATAGAGAGTCTCCTTGTCAGACACCTTTTTCGGTTGATATTTTATTGCTACTTGTGTGAAGTTGGATTGTTGCAGTGTGGTATATTTCCTGGAGGAGGTCCATATACTCTCCAGGAACTCCATGATTCTGGTGTGCTTTGATTATTGCATTAGTTTTGGTGGAATCGAATGCTTTTTCATAGTCAATAAAGGCTAAACAGACAGGCAATTGGTTTTCTTCTGCTTTTTCTATTATTTGTTTTACTGCATGAATATGATTAGGTTACTATGACAGCACTACTTGATTGTTTACGTTATTATTAATCTCCTATCAACAATTTCCCTCCAAATCAATCTATTACTTGTGAGCACTCCAATATTGTCATATCTAACATTTCGTGCTTCTAACCAATTCTTGGAATAAAACATCTGTTTTGCTAACCTTTCTTCTCACATTCTACTCAAGTGGCCATGCCACCTTAGGTTACTTCTGCCGACACATTCTCAAATGCTAATAATGTCAACCACCTGTCTAATATCTTCATTTTTAATAAGATTGTGCCATTGGGGCCATCGGGTCAATCTCCTAATTTTTCTCAGAATTCTCATATCTTTAATAAGTGATTTATTTCTAACCCACCTTTCAGATCTGTAACTTAAAACTGGTTTGAACACTATCTTGTATACTGCTAGTTTTGTGCTTTGGTTTATTTCTCTCTTATTCCATATAAATTTATTCAGCTTGCTACCCACTATACCAGCTTTGCTTATTCTGTTGTCTATTCCCAGATTTAACTACTTGTCATCGTCACTAAAAACTGTTCCTGAATAGATGAAATGTTTTACTTGTTCTGTAGGATCTCTATTCATAATGCAGCTGAAGTTTTCTATGCTCCTGGCTATTTTCATAGTTTTGGTCTTTTTATTGCTAATTTTCATGCCAAATTTGTTACAGCTGTTATTCAGTTTAGTTAGTGAATCCTGGAGACTTGCACTAGATGTGTTTAGGAGTACATCATCATCTGCATAAAGCAAAGAGCTAAGTTTGACATCTCCTATTCTGATATCAGGCTTGATGTAACTTTCTTTCATAATGTGACCCATATAGATGATAAGAGTGGATGTAATGTGCATCCTTTACTTACCCCTCATTTTACATCACACCATCATCCCTAATTTCCTTAAATTCTAACTGCTGACTGACAACTTAAATAATGGCTATGTTTATAATAATGTTTCATTCACCCCATATAATTGTAGTGTTTTGAAAAGCTTTTCTCTGGACACCTATTTGGTATGCCTTTTTCAGATCTACAAACTTAAGAGATCCTTGTCATATTCCTACGATTTCTCACCTATTTGTCTTAAAATGAAAATCTGATCTTGACAACCCCTGTTTGGCCTGAATCCAGCTTGTTCTTCTCCAAGTTTCTCTTCCACAGTCTTTCTCAATCTCTCTTCAAGTATGCTTACATAAATCTTACCTGGAGCACTTTGTAAAGAAATTCCTCTGTAATTCCAACATTCAGTTTTATTCCCAATTTTATAGATGGGTACTACAAGTGCTCTATTCCAATCATTTGGAATTCGACCTTCTGACTAGACCCTCTGAATTATGTAGCGTAGCCACTGCAAAACTTTTATACCACCATACTAATGCATTTCTGGTTGAATGCTATTTACTCCAGCTGCCTTCCACATTTTCAGATTTTGATGGCATTTTCTACCTGAAGTATTGATATGTATTCCTCTTTGCATTCCTCTTGAAAATTTTCTGGTATGGTTCTGTCACTGCTTGGTTCGTTTAGCAGTCTTTTAAAGTAATTACTCCAGACATCTAGGATATCCTTATCTTCAGCTTTCATGTGACTGTTATCATCTTTGATTCCTCTTAGAGTACGCTTTCCTCCATTTCTAAGCTTCTTTAGTAGTCTCCAGAACATTGTCACTTTCCTGATATTTATTTTCTATGCTCTTACCAGTCTTCCCATGACTTTTGTTTAGCCACTTTTACACATTGCTTAGCTGTCTTACATTTTTCTGTGTATTCTTTTAGTGTGTCTGCTGACTTATTTGCTAGGAAGTTCTTATGCTTTCTTCTTTTGCAGGACTGCTTCTTTAACTTCAGGTGTCTGCCATGGTGTTCTTATTTTTCTGTCCTTACAACTTCACCACATACCTCCCTAGCGAATCAATCAATGTTTTCTTCAGAGTGTGCCACTTAGACTCCAAGGTTTGGTTCTTGTTTTGAATTTGTTTCATTTTTTCTTCAATAATGTTTGTACAGTGGAGTCTACAATTTATTTGTAAAGCTGCTCAACTTTAATTATTTTTAAAACGTTCTTACATACTGTTCTTATAAATTGATATCCATTTTTATCCTGTTTAGTACTAAGTAACAGTCACTTCTAATTTCAAATCCTTCATACACTCTTGTGTCCTGAATGAGCACGAAGATATCCTTATCCACAATGATAGTCAATGAGGCTTTTCTTATTTCTTGTGTTGCATCTAGTATGTATTTTCTCTATTATTAAAAAACATGACACAATACATTGAAGCATATTGTTGGATGCAGCGAGGCTTTAGAATACCACAGATTAAGTACATAATTACTGCACCCTCTGCAAGATACATTTCTTATAGGAACAATCATCAAGGTTTGAAATGAAATCTAGACTTTACTAAGGAGAGGCTCTCTGTCAATCTAGCATTTGAAAAGTTATTAGAGATCTAAATGAATAAAGGAGGGTGGAAATGAATGTGAATAACATCTTATTCGCTTATGTGTGCTAAATTAAAAAGCTAAGCTATTTTGGTAACGGAGCAGTCCCTTTTATCACATCTAGGCTAAAAGATATAATTAGATGATTCCACTAAATTACAGCAGTTAACTAAATTAACAGTAATTTTGACATGAAAATCATCAGTAAAAAGAAATCCATTAAACTTTGAATTACTTTGAAAAACTGCTAAATGAAACAAGCAGTGATGATAGCACAGTGGTAAAAAACACTGACCAGGCATGCAGTCAGGAATACATATCCATACTTGAAGTAGAAAAAGCCATCAAAGGCTTGAAATCTGGAAAGGCAGCAGGAGGAGATGATATTCGACCAGAAATGCTGAAGTATGGTGGTATAAGAGTCTTACAGTGGCTGCACTGCATAGTTCAGAAAGCCTGGACAGAGGGACGAATTCCTGATGATTGGAGTAGAGCTCTCATAGTACCAATATATAAAAAGGGAAATAAAACTGAATGTGAAAATTACAGAGGTATTTCCCTACTGAGTGTTCCTGGCAAGATCTATGCAAGTATACTTGAGAAATGGTTGAGAAGAATTGTGGAAGAAAAGCTTGGTGAAGAACAAGCTGGATTCAGGCCAAATAGAGGCTGTCAGGATCAGATCTTCACTTTACGACAAATAGTTGAGAAAGCATGGGAATATAACAAAGATCTGTATTTAAGTTTTGTCGCTTTGGAAAAGGCATATGACAAGGTGCCAAGAGAGAAGCTATTCAATATGCTCCAGTTATATGGTGTCAATGGGGCATTATATCAAGCAATACTTAGTCTTTATTTGAGTTGTAAGTCAGCAGTTAGAATTGAAGGAAGTACAGGAAGATGGTTTAATGTTAAATGTGGTGTGAGATATGGATGTACATTATCCCCTCTGTTATTCGTTATCTATATGGATCACATTATGAAGGAAAGTGGTATTAAACATGATATCAAAATTGGAGATGTTAATGTCAGCTCTTTGCTTTATGCGGATGATGTTATACTTCTAAATAAATCTGCTACAAGTCTGCAAGATTCTCTGACTAAATTGAATAGCTGTTGTAATAGATATGGTATGAAGGTCAGCAATAAAAAGACAAAGACAATGAAAATATTCAGAATCATTGAAAGTGTCAACTGTGTTGTGAATGGAGAACCTGTGGAACAAGTAAAACATTTCAGCTACTTAGGCACGATTTTTACTGAAGATGGTAAATTAAATATAGAAATAGACAACAGAATCAGCAAAGCTGGTATGGTGGGAAGTCAATTGAATAAATTCATATGGAATAAGAGAGAAATTAGTTGGAACACTAAATTAGCTGTATACAAGACAGTGTTCAAACCAGTTTTAACTTATGGATCTGAGAGCTGGGTCAGAAGTAAAACACTTGACCAAAGACTAGAGACGGCAGATATGAGAGTCCTGAGAAAGATTATAGGGGTTAACAGATGGCAACAATGGCAATATCATATTAAAAACGAGGATATTAGGAAAGAACTTGACATTGTCAGCATCCAGGAATGCGTTAGAAGAGCTAATCTCAGGTGGTATGGTCACTTAAACAGAATGGGCGAGAAAAGATTAGCAAAACAAGTGTTCTCTGCCAGGTTGGCAGCAAAACTACCCAGAGGAAGACCAAGATATAGGTGGATTGATGCGGTACAAAGTGCCTTAGACGATAGAAATATAAGATCTGATAATGTTGGAGTCTTGACAAGTAACAGACTGATTTGGAGGAAAATTGTAGATAGGAAGTTAGTAATGATATAATTTTTTTCATGTAGTACTATCATATCCTGTACACCCCTTGAGGGTACATGGCAGGAATTTGATGATGATGATTAAAATTAGCAGGAATGTGGAAAATTCTAATTCAGTTCATCCATATTTTATTTGGATTAAGCTAAATAAATTTTCATGTGATATTATAAAATTAGTTGAACCCTGTACTATCTGTATACAAGAGTATACACATATGAGTTTTGAAAAAAAAATCAGTGTAGTGAACAGATAGCAACAATGACAGAATTATATTAAAAATGAAGATAATTTCAAAGGAACTTGATGTTGTTACTCTTCAGGAACGTATGTCTAGAGCCCATGTGATACAGTTGCTTAAACTGAATTGGTAAGGATGGAATAGCAAAATGGATATTTGATACTAGGATGGCAGAGAAATGATCAAGATCTATGCAGAATGCTGATAGAAGTGGCATTAGAAAACTGAAATATATGATCTGATATTGGAGTAATGACAAATAAGATTACAAGACTAATTTGGAAGAAAATTGCTAATGGTGATATTGTGGAAAGAGACTATGACTAAACCTGATTAGTTAGAAATATTTGAGATATGTTGTAGTCATTGAAGGAGTGTTTTGTTGTAATCTATATAAATTATTAAATATATGAATTATTAAATATATAAGAGCAAAAGGCTTTTGTGACACCTCCAGGGAGTCAAAAGACTCATCGAGGGAGGGTACCTACTCTACATCTCTCAGTCAGCCGCAACTACCTTCATCATCTACACCAACGCCATTCACCGCTGACCACCACTACTAGCATTCTCACAAACAAACATCCATGCCGACACCAGGATTCGAACCCGCAGCCTTTTGACTGGAGAGGGGATACGCTAACCACTCGGCCAGCCTGGTTGGCCGAGTGGTTAGCATATTTTATTACTGATTATAGAGAATCTCTTTGTTTTATGAGTCAGTTGTTTTTGAATATCAAGTTTCTTGTTAACTGGGTGGTGAGAATATCCCCTTTTTTATGAGTTGTTTGGTTTCTTGAACGAACTTATGCTCATCAAAGTGTCTTGGGAAAAAAAAGTTCCTGGAAAAGTAGGTGGTGAGAATATCCCCTTTTTAGTGAGTTGCTTTGGTATCTTGAGAGAACTTATGCTCATCAAAGTGTCTTGGGAAAAAAATGTTCCTGGAAAAAAAAAAAAAATGGTTAGACGAGGTGAGAGTGAAGAGTGACAAAATGAAAATCGTTGGTATTTTATCTCACTATTATAAAAATGAATTAAGAAATTAAGAAGAAGGGCTATGATGGGAAACGATTCAATGTGTAGGCTATGTAGAAGGAATAGATGTGAGTTTTTGGATGTGTTGAGTGAGTTTGAGGGAAGATTGGAGGATTTGTATAAGAGGGATGGGCTACACCTGAATGCATTTGGTATCAGGAGTCTAGAAAAACTAATAACTGGTATGAGACCTAACACAGAGAGTCAGGGAAACTAAATTATAAAGGTAGGAATGCTATGAATGTGAGTTTAAGGGGGACAATGTTATATAACTCTACTTCGCAATGAACAACATGGGTTTACTAAGGGAAGGTCATGTTTTAGTAACTTGCTCACATTCTGTAAAAATGTTACCATTGAAACTAGACAAGAGGAATGGATACACCATGATACTTTTGGATTTTGCTAAAGTTTTTGACAGAATACAACATGGCAGACTGTTGCATAAATTGGAGAAAATGGGTTTGGGCTATAGAATATTAGCATGGATAAGAGGATGGCTGACTGACAGATATTAAAAAGTGGTGTAAGGTGGATTTGAGTCTGCAAGATTTAAGATAACTTGTGGTGTACCACAAGGATCAGTGATTGTTCACTATTATACAATCTGTACATTAATGATATTGGGAAGGATTTGACAAGTGACATACAGCTATTTGATGATGATGCAAATATAGGTAGGGTAATCAGGAATGCTGTGGATGTGCAGTACTTGCAGAATGATTTGAATAGGCTGGAATTGTGGGCATGGGAAAATGGGTGTCGGTATATGTAAATCATTCATTTTGGCATGATTATATATCCAATGTTGTATTATATTGGTGGGATTAGGCTAGAAGAAACTGATAGTGCTGGGAATCTTGGAGTGTTAACAGATAGGAAGTTGAAGTTCAGGGGTCATGTGGCAAAGATTGCAAATACAACTCAAAAGATAATTGAAATGTTGAAATGAATGTTCACATGTAAAGATAAGGATGTTATTTTGCCTCTTTACAAGGCCTTGATAAGACCCCACTAGGACTATTCTGCGCAGGTCTGGGCTGCTGGTTTCCATTGTGATTCTGATATATTGGAGAGAGTACAAAGGAAAGTGTTAAAAATTATATCAGGATTGTGAAATACTGATTATGAAGACATTGAGAATTTTTAGACTGTAGACACTAGCAAACAGGAGAAAGAAGGGAGATATGATTGAGACTTGGAAACTTCTGAATGGGTCATACAGGATTTCAATTCATGAAAATTTTCAATTTATGGATGGTGGGGAAAGGACGAGAGGGCATCCTTGGAAGCTGAGAATGAAGGCCGCTAAGAAGGGGCTGAGGACTAGATTTTTCTCTCAGAGGGTGGTGCGTGATTAGAATGGATTGCCATTAGATGTGAGTTCAAGCATTGTGAATTAATTCAAGAATAAGTATGATAGCTGATGTGTGTAGTATGTGGCCTTCCTCAATGAGTCTCTGACTCTCTGGAGGTCTCTCTTAATAATAATAATAATAATAATAATAATAAAATCTTGAAATAAAGTTTTTTAAGTCCATTTTCAAGGCAGCTGCCATAGGGTACAAGGCTGAGATTGAAGGAGAAGAATCCCAGGTGGTTAGCATATCTACTCTCTAATTTGCATATATGCATCCTCCTAGGACATGGATGGTTGTGATGTCCTTCATTCATTCATACATTTTTATACAGTCAAAATATATGCTCACCCAAGATAGATTGGGTCACTATTGGAGAAGTACACCCAACCCTTCCCTTCATTAGAGAGGAGGAAAGGTCTTCCTCAGTTGTTCAGAGATCAGAGGCTTTGGAATTATGATAACTATTTTACACTTGTTTTGGGCCGTAGCGTAAGCAGTATGAGATGGAGTTTTAAGCCATTGAATGTATGCTGCATTTTCATATTTTATTTCATTTCATGTTATCATGGATTTGCAGAGGCTGATTTTTTGGATAACCAGGGCTTGGATAAGAATCAGGATTTGTAGTGGCATGGGGATCAAAGGTCCTCATTTTGGTGAGGATTATTTTGGTTATTAGCTCTGTGCAGATTTGGATCAGGAGAGCAAAAACAGTTATTTAACTATGGAAAAGAAACATAAAAATTCCTGTGCTTATGCTAGTTGCCAGAGTTGTAGTGCCATTGGGTACAAGGCTGAGATTGAAGGAGAACAATCCATAGAAAAGGGTCACTTGGTTAAGATTGTAGTTAGAGTTGCCAATAGGCAGACATCCACAGTGTATTTGGAGGAAGAGCTAGTTAAGAAAATGTCGTGTGTTGGAAGAATGATGAGCATTATGTATAGAATCCACCATTTCTGCAAAATATAAGGTTAAGGAATTAACAAAATTCTGGATCGCATCAATAATGGTTTGTAACATCATACTTGACTTTTTATGAAGGATTTATGAGCAAACAAAGGTTTACAAATATACAAGTATATTCTCCCAATATGCTTCTACTAGTGTATTTAAAAACAGTAAATTGGAAATACACTGTCCTGTGTACTTCCAATTAAAAAGTGAATTTAGTAGGCGGGTGAATGTTATTCAGCTATACAACAGTTTTTTCTAAATGGGTAATAGGATAACTTCCCAGATATGTGGAAAGGAGTTCTGCAATCATGCCACTTGTTCTTGCATTGACTTCACTCCAAAATGCTAATATAGTCATGCCTTATAATACATCTCAGGCTTCATTGGTTGTCACATAGAATAATCAGAGCTGCGTTCGGGGTTTAGAGATCAACATCTGCGAAATGTTTAGGCCGAGGATCCTATTGAAGAGTCTCGAACAAAAATCAGTAATATTGTGAATGATGAATATATACAGTATACAAGATTAATCTTAGAGGTAAATTTTGCATAGACATGCTCAAAATTAATGGTCTATAGATGGGTACTCTTGATGTTGTCTGTAAAGAGATGGAAAGGTATAAAATTGACATCATGGGAATTACAGAGACCAGATGGAATGGAGACGTCACTTCAAAAGACAGGATGGTAAGGTAATTGTTTATTCAGGAGGTGACTCAAAGCATTATGGGGTATCTGTGATACTGAGGATAGTTCCGGCTAGAACCCTTCTTGGTATTAATAGTGGTAGTTTATGCACCCCACACAAATAGGCCTGATAAAGAGAGTGAGGAATTCTATGGAAACTTAGATTATTTTGGACTGTCTACTGAGGAGAAATTTACTTTATATCTTAGAGGACTTGAATATGAAAAGTGTATGAAAGTTAGACCTTAGTGTTGCATGTTTGGTCCGGGTAAATGTAACTGTGGTGAAAAACTTGGAATTTGCCAATACTAACAGATTAGTTATTACCAATACTTGCTTCCAGAAATACCCATGATGGACCTATACTTGGTCATCTAACACTGATGTCAAGGCACCAGATTGATTACATCCTGGCTCTCCAAAAGTGGAAGACAATAATTTCTGATGTACATACTTGTACTGGAGCAAACTATGGTATAGACCATCAAGTACTAAGAGTCAAAGTAAGACTAAGATTCCGAAATCATCCAATTCCCACTAGACTGGATGGCAGAGTAATTTCTTGTGGGTTCACAGAAGAAACATCAACTTGATTTTTTGGAAACTACTGAGGACAACTCACCAGAAATGCTTTGGGAAGAAGGATACAGCCAAGAAATATCTCCACCCCAATAAAAAGACCAAGAGACCCTTTCATATTAGATTCAGTGTGGGATCTAATTGGAAAAAGGTGGTTTCAAAAACAAAGAGAGACAGTGACTGAAGAATGAGATTACATAAAAAAGTCAGAAGAGCAATCAGACAGGATAAGGACTGTTATTCATTATCTATATAGATCATGTTATGAAGGAAAGTGGTATTAAATTTCTTCTTCTGCAGCTTCTTCCACTTAAGTGGGGTCACTGTTTGTAATGAGTCTCCTCCACACCTTCCTGTCTTGGGCTGTCACCACATCCAAGTTCTTCATCTTCAAGTCCTCTTCTACCAGCTCCCTCCATCTCTTCTTTGGCCGCCCACGCTTCCACCTTCCTTACACATCCACCTGCATGACCCTTCTTCCCACATATTCGTCCTCCCTCCTCATCACATGACCAAACCATCTCAACCTTGCTTCCTGTATTTTTGCTCCTAAGTTTGTAACTTTCACTGTTCCCCCGACATAGTCATTTCTCAGACGATCCTTTCTGGTCACACCGCACATCCACCTAAGCATTCTCATCTCTGCTACTTCCATCCTGCTGATGTTATTTTTCCTCAGGGCCACAGTTTCTATAGCATATGTCATAGCTGGCCTCACTACTGTCCTATAAATTTTTCCTTTCAGATTAATCAGCACCCTCTTATCGCATAACACTCCAGCCATCTCCCTCCAGTTCCTCCAACCCGCTTGTATCCTGCATCCCACTTCCTTCTCAGCTCCTCCATCTTCTTCCACTGTTGAACCTAAGTATCTAAAGTCTCTCACCTTCCTGATGACATTTCCTTCCAGCTCCAGATCTGTCTCCTGGCTGCCGCCGCCCACTGCGCAACACATATACTCTGTCTTACTTCTGCTCAGTCTCATACCTCTCTCTTCCAGTACATTTCTCCATCTTTCCAGTTAAGTTCCCGCTTCTTCTTGAATCTACACACAGCAAAATGTCATCTGCATACAACATTGTCCAAGGTGCATCTTCTCTCACCTCCTTTGTTACCACTTCCATCACAGTATTAAACAGAAACGGACTTAAGCTGACCCTTGATACAAGCCAACTGTTACTTGAAAACTTTCTGTCTGTCCCAAACAGGTCCGAGCACTTGTCTTCACATTTCTGTACATTTCCCGCACCAACCTGACATTTCTCCGGCACCTTCTTCTCCCTCAGACACCTCCAGACTTCTTGCCTTGGCACTCTTATCGTATGCTTTCTCCAGATCAATAAATACCAGATGTAGCTCCCTTTGTTATTTATTGATCTGGAGAAAGCATACGAAAGTGGTATTAAATCTGATATCAAAATTGGTGATGTTAATCTGAGCACTTTGCTTTATGCAGATATTATACTTCTCAATTAATCTGGTACAAGTCTACAAAATTCCTTGATTGAATTGATTAACTGTTGTAATAAATTTGGTTTGAAAATATAATAAATAAAATAAAATAACTAATAAAATAAATAAAATAATAGCAACAAAAACGCAGACAGTGAAAATAGGTAGAAACATTGAATACAAAGTTAATAACGGAAAAAACTCACATACAAAGATTATTTAATAGTATAATTTTCGCCTGTGTGTCACAGGCATCTTCAGTACATTAAGCTCAAATTAAACAATAACTGACAATTCCAAAAAGTGCCACCTAAGTAGCTGTTGTAAGATAACTAAAAAGGTCAATAACTTTCCTAAAAAAAAAAATAAAATAAAATAATGATAATAAAAAATTAAAAATAAAATCAATACAATAAAAAGTTAGGAAAGATTAGCTGATTTGTAAAGTACCATCTCTCATAAAGGGGATAGACTTAAGCTATCGGATCTGTTTAAGTTAGGAGAATGAAGTAGAGTTTCACATGTTTCTTTATAAAGGCGTTCCATGAGAAACTGACTTTTGTGAAGAACTCTTGTCTTTCTCTAATGAACTCTGTGTCTAGTGAAGATGGCATGTTCTGCAAGTCCAGACTTTTCAGGTTTAAAGTATTCAATATAAGATTGGTGTTCTTCTAGCCGAATAGAGGCACATCTTCCTGTTTGTCCGAAATAAGATAATCCACAAGAGCACGGAATCTGGTAGACACCTCGATGATTAAGATGTGAAAGCTTGTCCTTAGGAGAAGTGAGAAAGGTGGAGATTTTTCTAAATGGTCGAAAGGCAACAAAAATATTCAGTGGTTTTAAAACTTTTGCTGTACGTTCACTGATGCCTTGTACATAAGGGATAGTAATACGCGTTCTTTTTGTGTTTGAAGTGGAAGACATATTAAAACTACTCGAAGTTCTTTTAATGAAGCAATTCCTATAACCATTAGATTGAAAGGATGAAGTTATATATTGTAGTTCTTTCTATAAAAGATCGTCTGAAGAACAAAAGGAGTGGGCCCAATGAACCAGTGTTTTAATAGTTCCTGCCTTTTGACTGGGATATGATGAGATTCAGCATGGATATAATGGCCTGTATGAGTCTTCTTTCTATAAACTGAGAAATATAGGTTACCATCTGGTTGGCGAAGAATTTGAAGATCTAAAAAGACTAACTGCTTATTTGATTCTACTTCTAGGGTAAACTTGATCCTTGGATGAAATGCATTTAACTTAGTGAGAAATTGTTGAAGTTCATCCGAAGAGCCATTCCATACAGCAAAAATGTCATCGACATATATGAACCAATGAGTAGGTCTGGGAGAAATGTTAAAGATACGTTGTTCAAAATGTTCCATAAAGAAATTGGAGATAGCAGGAGAAAGAGGATTACTCATTGCTGTTCCTCCAATTTGTTGATACAACTTATTTTTAAAGGAAAAATAACCAGAATTTATTACAAAATCAAATATGTTTACAATGTCTGAAGGAAATTCCTGTTGTAGTAATTCAGTGCTTTCCGAAAGAGGCACATTTATAAATAAAGAAAGAACATCTAAACTGATCATGATATCAGAAACGTCCAAATGAAATCTGAAATTTTATTTTTGAAATCCAAAGTATTTTTTATATAAGTATCAGTTCTTCTAGTTGAAGAGGAGAGTAAATTAGATAAAAATTTTGAGATTTTGTAAGTGGGGCACCCTATACAATCTACGACTGGTCTCAACGGAATGCTTGGTTTATGAACTTTTGGAAGACCATACAATCTAGGTGGACGACCGAAGAAGGTTTTAAGTTTTTTCTTTTGATCTTCATTCCATGTAGATACATTATCTATAAGAGAATTAAGTCTCTTCAATTGACTCCAGGTAGGATCCTCAGATTCTTCAGACGATCTTTTATAGAAAGAACTACAATATGTAACTTTTTCCTTTCAATCTAATGGTTATAAGAATTGCTTCATTAAAAGAACTTTGAGTAGTTTTAATGTCTTCCTCTTCAAACACAGAAGAAATAACGCACATTACTATCCCTTATGTACATGGCATCAGTGAACGTATAGCAAAAGTTTTAAAACCACTGAATATTTTTGTTGCCTTTCGACCGTTTAGAAAAATCTCCACCTTTCTCACTTCTCCTAAGGACAAGCGTCCACATCTTAATCATCCAGGTGTCTACCAGATTCCGTGCTCTTTTGGATTATCTTATTTTGGACAAACGGGAAGATCTGTCTCTATTCGGCTAGAAGAACACCAATCTTATATTGAATACTTTAACACGTTCATTGCCAAGCTGAAAATTGGAATTTCATGTGGCGGGCAAATTTTTTTTTTACTTGATAGCGACGGCCACGCGATAACATGTGATCGACCATTCGGTGAGAACTCGCATCACGTGCTATTGCGTGATTGGCAATGAACGTGTTAAACCTGAAAAGTTTGGACTTGCAGAACATGCCATCTTCTCTAGACACAGAGTTCATTGGAGAAAGACAAGAGTTCTTCATAAAAGTCAGTTTCTCATGGAACGCCTTTATAAAGAAACATGTGAAACTCTACTTCATTCTCCTAACTTAAACAGATCTGATGGCCTACGTCTATCCCCTTTATGGGAGATAGTACTTTACAAATCAGCTAATCTTTCCTAACTTTTTATTGTATTGGTTTTATTTTATTATTTTTTAATTAATTAATTTATTTTTATTTATTCATTTATTTTTTTATATATTTTTAAAATATTTTTTTTAGGAAATTTATTGACCTTTTTAGTTATCTTAAAAAGCTACTTAGGTGGGCTTTTTGGAATTGTCAGTAATTGTTTAATTTGAGCTTAATGTACTGAAGATGCCTGTGACACACAGGTGAAAATTATACTGTTAAATAATCTTTGTACGTGAGTTTTTTCCGTTATTAATTTGGTATCGATATGTCTACTCACGGTATACCTCTTTTAAAACTTAGAAACATTGAAAACCTCAATCATATCTGAATGGTGAATCTATGAAACAAGTAAAACATTTCATCTTCTTAGGCACATTTTTTAGAGAAGATGGTTAATTAAATATGGAAATATACAACAGAATTAGTAAAGCTGGTATAGTTAGGAAGTCAGCTGAATAAATTTATATATAATAAGAAAGAAATTAGTCAAGGCACTAAATTAGTTGTATACAAAACAGTGTTCAAACCAATTTTAAATTATGAATCTGAGAACTGGGTTAGAAATAAAACACTTGATGGAAGATTGAAGCCTCTGATATGTGAGTTCTGAGAATGATTAGTGGAATCAACAGCAGTATCACATTAAAGATGATGATATTAGGAAAGAACTTGCCATTGTTAGCATTCAGGAATGGGTCAGTACAACTAATCTCAGGTGGTATGGTCACTTAAATAAAATGGGAGAGAGGAAAGATTACTAAAACAAGTGTTCTTTCCCTAGTTGGCAGGAAAAAATCCAGAGAAAGACCAAGATGTAGATGGATTGATACAGTAAAAAGTGCCTTAGAAGACCAAAATATAAGATCTGATAACATTGGAGTCTTGACATATCGATTAATTTGGAAGAAAATTGTTGATCGGAAGTTGATAATGGTGCAACTAACTTTTTCATATAGTACTATGAAATTATCCTGTCCCCTTGATGGTTCATATCAGGAATTTGATAATGAAATTTGAAGAGATATTTCCAGATGAGGAGGCATAATTATAAAAGGATGTTTCATTTAGTTCGTGACCTATAGCACAAGTTTAATCCCAAATTGAATGTCATCAAAGACAGGAATGGAGCAGTACTGACAGATGAACTGGAAATCAAAAACAGATGGAAAGAATACTGAGAAACTGTACAATGGGGAGGATAAGGCAGAGTTGGCTGCAGGGGATGGAGGGATAACAATGTTTCATAGATTGATTATTAGATTTAGTTTCTATGGGAGACAGGATCATGGCTTAGAGACCGGAAGAAGTCGATTTTCATACCACTACATAAGAAAGGAGGTATGATGGATTACAAGAACCATAAAACTATTAGTTTAATACCGCATGCAAACATTAAAGAACATTCTAAATAGGATTGAGGCCAGAGTTTGAGGTAGATATGCATGAGGAACAAGCAAGTTTTAGGAAAGGCAAGGCTACCAGAGATCAGATCCCTTACCTTAGAGAGATCATAGAAAAGTATAAACAGTTTAGACTCCTTATGGTAATGTGTTTCATAGACTAATCATTTATAGCATGAGGAACTGTGGGAAGTGTGAAAAGAATAGGTTTTCCTCAACACACTATCAGGCTGATAACTAACTTGTACAGGGAGCAAGAAGATACAGTAAGATCCATGTTGGATTAAGTGATTGGCTTTAAGTTGGCAAGGGAGTTAGACAAGGATGTCTACTTTCTCCTTACTTGTATCACTTGGTATCTATCTATGCTGAGGACATCATGCGTGTAGTATTGGATGAGCTCAAGACAGGAATTATGATAGGTGATAGATTGATCAGTAATGTGAGGTATGCTGATGATACAGTACTCCTCTATAATGACAAGAAAGAACTAGGACAAATTCTTGATAAAGTTAACAAGATCAGTAAGAACAGAGGACTTCAGCTCAATCCTAGGAAGACAAAGATTTTGGTTCTCAAAAGATATACAGACAGGGAAGCTTCTGAGAAACAAGAAATGAGGAATTCAGCAAGTTCAAGTACCTGGGATCCATTATTAATGTGAAGAATTGCTGTTCAGAAAACATCCGAAGATCAGGAATGGCTAAAACAACAGACAGAGAGTTGTCTAAAATCTGGAAAGATGGATCTATCTCCACAGGAACAAAGTTTAGGATTTTGGATGCAGCTGTTTTTCCAACAGCGACTTATGGATGTGAGACTTGGAACCTAAAGAGATCTGATAGGAAAAGGATTGTTGCTTTTGAAATGTGGTGTTACAGAAGACTGTTGAGGATATCATATACTGAAAGTCAGACAAATGGATGGGTGCTAGAAAGGATCAGTAGAACTTTATGGGCTCCTTAAGGATATTGACAGAAGAAAGTTGAAATATTTTGGACAAACTGATTACAACCTTACACCCATGAAAGGCAACCTGTAACACAGCATTACAGATTGTTGTGTCATTTGTACACAGAAGGTTAAAGAAAAAGTTTGAATTTGTAGATATGCAGTTGTATTCATTTCAAAGATGAGAGAAGGCTTTGTAGAATTGAAGATCTTAGTTCTGGAACAAAACTGGGAGTTATGATGACCACTGGAATATATCATTTCCCATAAAAATACCTATAGAAAAGCAATAATGTAGAATATGTAACATGAACAGCAGTTGATTGGAATGAATGTGTGAGATCATCATTTTACCAGGTAGCCCTCTTCTGGATAGCACATCAGGCATTTTTAGGAAAGTTTTTGGTAGTGTCTTGAGTGAAAGAGACTGATATCCTTTTGCTAGATGATTGTAAATTCATTTTAAATTTAAGATGCATACTCCACATCTTTGCAACATCTGCAAAATTAAATGTTTTTCTGCCATAAAATGTGTTTACAATAAACGTAAACACATATTTGGGACATAAAAAGTGTGTTTTAGAAAGTTATTTAAACCCCCCCCCCCCATCATGCTCAGTGAGTTTTTTTATATATTTCACTTTTAAATTTTTAACTTAAAATATCTTTCACCTTCTCATGATTGTAAGAGACTTATTCATAGTTCTCCTCTACTTCCTCAATACAAGTTCTCCCTCAAATGTTCTTAATTAGTCGATATTTATTTATTTTACAATATTGCCTATTTTCTCAATTTGTCTTTTGTTTTTGCTTTCTTTTTGCTATATAGGGTGATTTTTGTAATATTATTATTTCTTATGTAACCAGAGTATTTCAGAATTCTTAATTAACCACATCATTTAGTCTGGTTTTAATATTTAGCTGAATAATAACACTTTCATTAGTCTTTCATCCAAGACATTCTGAGATCATTCTCCAACACCACAGTCATTTAAAGTTGCTTATCTTTGTATTGTAAGATGGTATACCTCACATCATATGTTGATGTGCTTGCTGTCTTTCTAAATTGCTATGTAATTTGCTGCCTAGCAATATTCTTCTAATTTCACATTTGCATCCTCCATTTTTAATGATTTGTGTTACTAGATATAATTGAGTTCATTCAATATTCATTTTAATCTTTGACTCTATTAGTGATAGTTTTAATTTATTTATTTATTTATTTATTTTTTTTTTTGAAGTATATATGTTTTTAAATATATAATGTTTACAATGTATGTATAAGATGTTATATGGATTGCAGCTGCTAAGAAGGAAATAGCCAAATGTGAGACTGAGTCCAAACAGGCAGAAATGAAATTGAAACATGCTCAAACTGAAATCAGAAAAAAACAAATTGATTGCAAGAAAACAGAAGATGCTTACGAAAAAGATCAAGTTTTATATAAAACTTTAGAAAAGGAACTTAGCAAACTGAAGGTAAGTTTGTCATATTCATTAACACTTAACACTTAATTCAAGATGTGGGATATTGTGCTCTCTCTCTCTCTCTCTCTCTCTCACAAAATTGGAATTCAACACCTGTCAAGAAAAAAAAACAAACTCTAATTTTATGTAATCTATAATGTTATTATTATAGGAATCTCCCTGAAATCTAGAGACTTATCATGGGAGACTCACTCTAACTGTTATACACACAAAACCCATCATACCTCTTTTTGTAAGTGCCCTGACAGTAAACTCGTTCACTGTCAGGGCACTTACAAGTAATTCTGGTAATCATTACACTCTCCACACAAAAAATCTATTCTGGACAGCCTTACTTAGACACACTCTTGCACAACGTGTGACTGTTATTCTCTATTTGTCATGCATTGAAAAATTTCGTCTCCGTCAATATTATAGAACTCCTTTAATAACTTAAATTTCTACCATGTCCTTCCTATCAAATAAATTTTGCAACCCACTAACCTTCAGCCTTTCTCCATAGGCAGCATCCGCAGATCTGTCACCAGCTTGGTCACTCATCTCTGAATCGTCTCCACCACCTCCTGATCCCCAAGAAACCCAGGTAACAAATCTGTGCACAGTAATCAAGATGCAGCTGAATAATAGCTTTATAAAGAGGGACAATACCCCTCCCCCCATCTTTACCTGTTAGTTTTTTCAACATCCAAGTAATCCTTTGAGCTATTTTAACAACCTTGCAATATGCCCTCTGAACATCAACTTTCTGTCCACCATTATTACCAAGTCCCTAGCTTCATCATCTTCCAGTAATCCAGTATCTCAGAATATTAGATACTCAGTATCTAATCTTCTTAGCCTGAATAAAGTGCATAACCTTACATTTTACAACATTAATTTCATAATCATTTCTGTTCTGCCTAGCAGTATTCTCTTGCTAATTTCACGTTTGCATCCTTGATTTGTGTGTCACCATCCAAATTAGTTATAACTAATTTGGCATGAAAATCAGCAATAAATAGACCAAAAACTATGAAATAATCAGAATATAGAAATCTTTAGCTACATTCTCAATGGAGAACAAATAGAATAAGTAAAATAATTCAGCTATTTAGACACAGTGAAGATGGCAGATTACATATGGAAATAGACAACAGAATAAGCAAAGGTACTGTGATGTGGAGCCAGTTGTATAAATTTATATGGAATAAGGGAGAAATTAGCCAAAACAAACTCTCAGTATACTAGAGTGTTCAAACCACTTAAGTTATGGATCTGAGAGTTAGGTTAGAAATAAAGTACTTGATTAAAGATTAGCTGTCAGGTATGAGAGTTCCTAGAAAAAAATATGCCCTAAATTGCATCAGTGGTTGAATCATATTAAAAATGAAGATATTTAAAGGAACTTCCAAATGAAGTGACTCAAAATGAAGATATTAATCTTCATTTTGGGTCACTTAAACAGAATGGGACATTAAACGTGGAAGGTTTATCAAAACAGTTGTTTTGTGTCAAGATGGCATAAAAAAGACCAAGATCTAGGTGGATCAATTTTGTCAGTATTGATTTAAATAGTTTCACTAATTCTATTTTATAATATAAATATTTTATTCTTTAAAGGGAAATATACCAGTATCACTTTACTGGTACCCCATGCAAATTACTTTGCATGAAGTACCAGCTATCTATGTCCAAGGAGACCTGCCCTTGGAATTTAATATCCCAAGTATCTTCTTCAGTGGTGTCCTACTCTTATTTGTTCTAACAGAAAGTAATTTCTGCTCTTTTTTAAGGCAGATAATCAGCTGGATACTCAGCATTTTGAATTGAGTCATAAACTTCTTCCCAAAACATATCTTGCTATTGAGCATTTCTGATTTCATCAGAATCCAGCTGTTCTGAAGTAGGCTCTTTTAACAGGGTTTGAGATGAAATAGTAACAGGGTTGATATATACATCATTTTTCTTAGGTAGTATCAACATGTTTTGAAAGGAATAATTTGTCTGAAAAGCAATTCCATCAAGAGAAATTACACTGGACTCATAATTACATGCTTCATAGATAATTCATAATTATCTATGAAGTCATAAGAATTGGTCTCCCAAGATCACTTGAAAAGATGCAGCATTAATTACCTGACAGACCAACAGCTCATTTGAAACAGAAAGATTGAAATTTGAAGATAAATTGTAACAAATCTTGCTTTCATTACTGATATCTCCTGATTGAAAATCCCACATAATTTTACATTCCAGTCTAAATTTACATTCTGCTCTTATGTCATACTGTAACTTATCCTTGATACTTTGGAAGAAATCCCATGTGCTGACAGAAATGATTGCTCCAGTATTAAATGTTCTTTGCATGGAGTATCAGCTATTGAAGCATTTACTAAATTCAAAAGTTCAACATTACATGAATTTATTGTAGTGAAGAGCTGTGTAATATCTTGATGTTCAAGAGAAGTGGTTTCTCTTTGTGAAAATAGAATCTTGAGGAACATTTGGAGATGATTTAGTAGCATTCTGACTTAATCTATCACCTCCTTTTACAAGATTTATAATGCCAAAACCTTTAAGTATGACCCAGTTTACTACAGCTATAGCACTAAGTTTTCTTTTGTTAAAAGCAGAAGGAATTTTTTTAATCAGGAGTATCACTATCAATCTTCCTTAATGAAAATTGTTCCTTTCTAACTTCTCTTTCAACTTTACGGTCTTTAACTAGAGAAGTGAGCTGCGCTTCCAATCTAGTTAATTCAGAAAGCTTAGCAGTGAATTCTTCCTTTATGGAATTCAGTTTGTGAACAAAATGCTTTGCTGTTGAATTTCCAGAATCTGAATCCTTTATCCTTTTCTGATTAACTTTTTTTTTATGTATCCCATCCACAAATAATTATTTGCAAAACCTATAAAATTGATGTCAACTTATTAGGTTCAACTAAGCTGATATCTTTAAATGAAGAAGGATTCATACTTTGCAATAAACTCTCCTCGCATTGAGCCATTTCTAATAATTGGGTAATATTTGTTATACAGATCTCCTAAGTTATGTTTTCAGTCCATTTCTAAATTGAAAAAACATATTTCTCTGAATGAAATCTGTTTCATCTTCATCTGATTTAAAACTGTACACGAGACTAATCATCCCAGCATAATATTGAGATACAGTTTCCTTATTAGTTTGAGTATAAGCATGAATTTTCCATATGTTGAGTCCTAAATCCAACTTTCTAGAATAGCAAAATTTTCTTAAATGAAGCATAGTCAGGTGCTTTTTCTTAGTGCTCTGAATTTTGCACAAAACACTTAGCTTTTCTATGTAATTTAGACTTCATTATTATGAGCAGTTGCTCATCAAGTCATCTTAATAAATCTTTAATAGCTTCAACTGAGCTAAAGAAAGCTTCAACTTTATCAGAATTATTTCCATTAAAATTTTATATAGTATAAGCTAGTTTATACACTTTATAAATTCTTCATTTTGAGTCACCACTTGAAGTAGCCATATTAATTATTTATGCAAAATACAAAATTCACAAATGATTATGTATAGAAAAACAGAGAAAAAATTATATATACTATCTCAATTAGACTACAGTGAAATATCAAAAACCTTGACATACAACTGCACCATTTGTAGATAGTTTGTTGACTAATCCTATTATGTAATATAAATGCCGACCTGGTTGGCCAAGTGAATAGCGCATCTGTTCTCTAGTCGAAAAGCTGCGGGTTCAAATCTCGCTATGGGCATTGTGGAAATACCAGTGGTGGTCCGGCGGTAGATGACGTTGGTGTAGTTGCAGTCAGTTAGTGATTGAATGGTGGAGACGGAGTTGTAGAGCAGGTGCCCTCCCTCGATGAGTCCTTGGAAGTGTCATATAATAATAATAATTTTCCCCTAAACTTTACAGGTTCTATCCCCAGGCCTATGTACTTGTTGTTTCACTATGCTACATAATTGAAAACTAGGTTTCATTTTTATATATTTTATAACAAAGTATTCCTGATATTGCTGCTTAATTGGAAAACTAATTGCACTGATGACTTAAAACATGATGCATGGTTTGCTTAACAGTCTTGCTAGTCGATTACTAATAGCGAAACCATAAGTACTCCTGTCATATTTTTCTTATAGTTGAATATCATTTTAAGAAATATAATTTTATCAACATAATGGTATTTTTATACATCCTTTATTTCACTTTAATTTACTAATATCTTTCATAAGTAAAAATCATGTATAAAGACTTTAAAATATTTTTACAAGTGTCTTAGAAGGCTGAAATGTTAGACATGATGGTACTGTAGTGCTAACAAATTACTTGCAAACAAGTAATAATGTAATCTGAATTAAGCAGTACTCTCATAGCATGTATATATCCTTTGAGATTACATATCAGGAAATTGATTAACTAGTCTTGCTCTGCTGTAGTGATAAGGAGTCCAGATATGTTTTTTCCCTGAGAAGTTTGTATGCTGTAATTTGTTCAAATAAGTAGTCAATTTGTGAAGAATTTCTAAGGTAAAAAGAAAGTTCATTTTATGAATGAAACATATAATGTACAGAGAAAACTCGGTCTTCTGCTCACTTTTATTGTGGCAGTTCTTGCATACCACCATACTTTGACTCCATTTTAGCATAGCAGGAGGAAGCTATGCTAAGCATGTACTCTCATAGTAGCCTGTTTGGGGAGCCTTCTGATTTTTTTTTAAAATGATGATCTCACACATTGAAGGACATTCTAGGTCTTTTGACCTAGAATGTCCTTCAGGCATCAGAAAAATCCTGATCAATCTCAATACTAATAAGGCATCTGATCCAGTTGTTATTCCTCCAGCTGTGCTCAAAATTTTTGCATTAGAATTAACATCCATCCTGTATTGCCTTTTAATAGCTAATAGCACATAACATATTACAGAAATAATAATAAGCTATTATGGAGTTAATAATCAAAATAATATTCACCAGAATGAGGACCTTCATTTCCCACACCACCACAAATCTCAACCTTATCCAAGCCATGGTTCTCTTTAAAAAAAAAAAAGAAAAGAAAAAAAAAAGTATCTGCAAGTCCATGATAAAAATGCAGCATATGTTCAATGGCTTCAAACTCCCACTTCTTGTACCACTTATGCTACAGCCTAAAACAAGTGTAAAATTATCACTAGGTGACCTGGAATTTTTATGCTTCTCTTTTCCCTGGGTGACATTACTATGGTATCATCAAGATGCAAGAGAGGTGGGAGCAGGGAAGAAGGGAAGCTATGGCCAACAGCCTTAGTGAGTGACCAGAACACGACTGCCAGTTTTGCAAGAGGCAAGTTTATTGCATTTCATTCTTATGAAGTTTATTTTGGAATCATTGATAACTCGTTACATTTGTGTAAGTTGAATGAGAAGCTGGAGTTTTTATTTACCATCGAATGTATGCTGCAGTTTTATCATGGACTGCAGTGGGCTTTTTCGAGAACCATATCTTTGATATAGGTCAGGGGTTTGCTGTGAAGTGTGGAAATTAGACTTTCATTTCATTAAGGAGCATTGCAATTAAAAGTCCAGTGCAGGTGTTTGTATCAGGAGAGTGAAAGCAGCAAATCTTACCAAGAAAAAAGAGGTATAAAAATTCCAGAGATCATCTCATTTGGCACAAATGCAATGTTGTAGGGTGCGACACTGGGATTGGATGAGAGAGTACAAACTGTAGAGAACGAGACTTGAATAAGATTGTGGTCTGAGTTACCAAGAAGAATGCAAACATCCACAGTGTATTTGGAGGGAGAGCTAGTTAAGAAAAAGTTCAGTGTTGGAAGAAAGATGTGGATTATATAGTATTCTGGTTGGATGGTTAACTATTGGTGATAGGCCATGATTGATGGTCTAACCATGTTTAACTTATTCCAATGATTTTGGGGCAAATAAACTCGATCGGTGAAACCATTTCATCTCCCTTATTTCTAATACTTCTGACATTTGTAAATAAACACAGTAGTTCATTTTTAGGTCTATAACTAGTCCTATCCAAGCCACTTGTTGGTTGTGATTTCCCTGCCACACTACCCCCACCCAGTCACCGTTATCACTGCTTACCATATATCTGTCCAGTCTCAACTTTCCTGTACATATCACAATATATTCCATTTCTACACTGATCATCTCCATACATACATTCATTGCTCTTCCAACACCAACTCTCCCTATTTCATGTCTCTCTGTCCACCTGGGACTTCATCCCCCCCATTTCCCTGTTCCTCTTGCATTCCCGTTCTCTTTTCATCTCTCACACTACTACTATTTCTACAACCAAGGACCTCCGTCTCTCTTCAGTATCACTCTCATAATGTTTCAGTTCATCTCTTGCTTGTATCACACACTGCACCTCCATCTAGCAGCACTTACTCCAACAATGCCACTCAAATACAATCCATCATGCTTCTGTAATTCTGTTTTTTGACATTTTTTTATTTTATTTTATTTTTATTTATTTATTATTATTTTTTTAACTATCAGGTTTAGTTTCGTCTGCTGTTAGTGAACCAGCCTCTAAAAAATGCTTTGCTGCCATACCCCTTCCCCCCCCCCCCCCATCTCTTTTCTGGATTAGGGTTCTGGTTGCTAGGGTATTTTGGCAGATTTTTGAAGAGGTTTCGTCTATACTGAATTTCAGAATGAGAGAGGTGTGTGTGTGTGTGAGGTGGGGTTTCTTAATACACACTTTAAGAACTATTAGAGTTTAAGACTTGAACCTGGTTTCAAAATCTGACTGTAGACTCTAGGCAGTGACAATTTCTGCCAATAACCTATATATTAACTATTTTAAGCTGTAAAATTAACTATTTAATTTCAGTTATAGCATATGATCTAGTATTTATACTTGCATGCTTCATTGCACTTCAATACACTTGCATGTCTCAAATAGTAGTTAATCAGAATCCTATCTCAAAGGCAGTAGAATTCTGATTAATTGCTATTTATAATTTAGTAGAACAGTTTTCCAGCTGAATGTATGAAATTCATTAAAAGCTGGAGAGACAAATAAATAAATAAATAAAATAAAATAATTTACATTAATTATCCATGAAAGAAAAACTTCAAATTTTTGTAGTTATCACATTTCCTTGAATAATGTATGTTTATAGAGTATGCAATTTACTTCACCACAGCAGGAAATAGCAGAAATGAATTATCAAGATGGCAAAGAAGAATCACTGGTTGCTGATAGACGTCTTTTATCTAGAGATATAGATAATCTATATGAAAAAATATGCATGATAGAATCAAAGTAAGTTTTTTCTTTGAGTGATCTTAAGTTGGTAAAGCTATCCTTATGAAATATCCCTTTGTCCAGAGGAACAAGAATAAGAAATTTTGTGCTCAAAGAGTTTGTGTCTTTACCCTTTCTTCATTGAATGGTATTTTTCTACCTCTTTTTTGGATTCTTCTGGATCTTGCAATTAAATTCTAGTTTTGATAAACTGTTAGTATTGTGAAATTTTTTTCCACATGCTCTTTACCGCTTGTATTTCATGCCCGTATTTATTTTTACATATATTCTGACTCTCCACTTTTTAACTGATTTCAGCATTGCTTTGCTCTAATCTAAGGAACAACCTCAAGAATTTCATTTGAATATATCCTGACCTTTGTTTTTATCTCCCTTTTTTTAGAGCTGAAAAATTTATATCACCTAATTACCAGAGCTACTTTGGCTGCAGTACTCTGTATATCTAGCTCTAGCTTTGCTGTATTTCTTTATCATCTAGTTGATCAGATGTCTTATTATTCCATCCATCATTTATGCTTCTTTAATCATTAATCACAATTTAGTTTACCGTATTACTAGCTTCCTGTTTGGTTGTCAGATCGTATATTTTTGCCTCCCTAAATGCTACTGGCTGCATTAAGCCACTTAAATCTTTCTCTGGATGTTTTTTCTGGCACATTCAGGAATATTCTGAACATATTCAGGAATATTCTTGGATATGTTCCTTTCTAATACCTTTATTTTTACATAAGATTCTGCCATCGATGCTGTAGTTCCCTCTTTAAATCTTTTTTTTTCAGGTTACTATAATAACTTCCTGATCCATGAATTAAAATTGAATACATTGATGTTTTGACTAATTTCTCTCATTCTGCAAATTTATCCAGCTGACTCCCAATTACTGACTTTCTTATTTCAGTATTTCCATATTCAAATTCATTTGCTTGGACACAAGTTAAAAATTGTGCTGTTTTTTCTATACAGATATTTTTAAAATCTATTAAATTTTGAAATGCATGATTGAATAATATTCAATTTTCTAAGATTAATCATTTAAATTAGATATACTGTAATTATTTTTCCAGTTAATTCCTAATTATAGACAGCAGTTCTTGATCTTTTCTGCTTATATTATTATTGTTATTTTGTTCAGATAAAGTCTGTATAATACTGTTAATGGTCTACATCCCTGCATCTTTATTTTGAATAGCTCCAAACTTTCATTATGCTTACATTTTATACATATTTTTTCCTTATTAGAGGCTGTTTTAATATGATATATATGACAGTTATAAATTCTTATATTTTAGCATAATGTTTTTGTGACTGTCATGTGCTTTGTCAGTTTATGTATCCTCAGGAATGTCAGATAGAGAATACTGCAGTAATCCTACATAATTAAGTGGTTACATTAGGGACAAGTCTAGATAAAATGCACCATCATATTACTTATAATGAATGCAGAGAACGTCTCAGAGCTTCAAATATAATATTCTAATTCTCAACTTCTCATGCTGTGCCCAATTTATATATATATATATATATATATACAGGGTGTTCGGGATAAATTTGACATATTTATAATTAATTATATTTTTCCGTAAGTTACATGTATTAACACACACTTCTCTTCATTTAAAAGTTTGGACCCTTCTTCATTCATATACAAGATGTCAGAAAGGATGGATAGCTGGAACCCACCTGAATCATGGAAGAGAATAACTTGTATCATGATGATTCGTGCCCGCCATCAAAATAATGATATTATTACGACTGCTGCCCAATGCTCCCTGAATACAGTAAAAACAATCAGGCATGAACTAGAGACTTGCAATGGTGACTACGAGGATGTAGCAAGAAGAAAGATCCCTAGCAGACGATCTGATTGCGTTCGTACAGCAGAATTCCTCGCAAATCTGCAGGAACAGGTGTTGAAGAACCCTGGCATTGGAATTCGGGCTTTGTTCGTGGAGTTGCTAACTGTAGTCAAGCCCTGGATAACAAGGGTAGCCAATGGTAGGCCGTATGTATGGCAGCAGGATTCGGCCCCTTGCCACACCTCTGGGAAAAGTCAAAAATGGTTGTCTGAAAATTTCTACGACTTCACCAGTCCAAATGTTTGGCCTCCAAACTCCTCAGACCTTAACCCCATGGATTATTTTGTATGGGGCGCAGTTGAAAAAGACACCAATCGCACTTCCAGTAATACAAAAGCCCAGTTAATGGATAAAATTAAAACAGTTTTTGTGGCCCTTCCCAGGGAGACTGTAGCATCAGCTTGTTCGAGGTTCCGAAGCAGAATTGAAGCTGTGATCGATGCTAATGGTGGTTATTTTGAGTAAATCTTGTTGATAGTATTGTAATTAACTCTGCCTGTAATGTTTTTTTGTCAATTCATTAAATTTAATAGATACAAAGAAGATTTTCTTTTTCCTTACGAAACTGTCAAATTTATCCCGAACACCCTGTATATATATATATATATATAGTCATACCCCGACTTACGCAAATCCGGAGTTACGTAGTTTCTTATATGTACACATTCCCATCCCGCTTCACGCCTCACCACTAGTCGTATCTTTCAGGCACTGGCCACATTTGCCAGTGTCGCACATGCTCTGAACAAGCACTGATGTGTTTTGCGCAGTCTCCATTCATACACGATTTTTATAGTCTACAAACCTTGCAATTGTTTAATGTTATGTTCTTGATAAAAATTTTATCACATAAAAAATAATAATATCATCCAAAGAAGCAAGTCTGATTCTTCTACTGCTACCAAGAAAAGAGAAACATTGACTTTGGAAACAACACTCAACATTATTAAGGATTTTGAAGGCGCAATGAAAATTTGTGAGCTTGCAAAGAAGTTCGATCTACAGGAATCCACAATAAGAACAATCATAAAAGAAAGGTTTACAGATTTTGGAAAACATAGATTCTAACAAGGAACGAATTGTACCCACAAGGCAAGGAATAAAAAAAATCATTAGCTTGCTATGAAGAAATTTTGCGTGACAAGAAAAAGACATTATGCCGTTGTTGTATCGAATTCTTTTTTTTTTTTTTTTGTACAATGGTTGTTTTTTATTCAATCTTTTCTAACCTAAACCTTTTTCTATATTAACCTTTTTCTACCAATATCCTACCGCCATTTATGTTGTGTCGCTTTCTTCCTTATCACAAGCTTTTTAAGCTTTTATGCTATATCTCTGTAATACACTATCGGGTAGCACGTGGTACCTCTGAGGGACAATGGAATTTCCTCGAGATCGAGGCAGTACCATAATATCAGAGTGTCTGAGATTTACCTCTCGTAAAATGCCAAGAAATTTATTTGTTTCGCTGCACCACTTAGCGCTATTAGATTAATTAATTTTAACAACCAAGAGGTAATCTCAGGACAGTACTTAATGATACCTATTAACTTTGCAGACGTGGCCAAAATAAACTCTTTTCTAATATCCCGCATAGGTTCGCATTAATATTTCATAAGCGGTGCATCGGATTCCAGAAATCACAGAAAGTCTTTGTTAGAATCAAAAGCAAGGTTTATTATACTCAAAAGTTGATACACATAATAACATAAATCAAAATCCCATTTTAAGGTAGTTTCAGACAAGGTATATAAAATTCAAACACTACTATTATACTTACAAAATATTATACAGTAGCTTCCTAAAGTAAGAATTATATTAACCTCCGCTAATGCATTAATCATGTACTATTATCGCAATCAATCTAAAACTCCGTAGCTCTGTTAGACTACACAAGATAACATTCATATCTTTCACAATCTCTTTATATTTTACCAATTCTTTACTCTAACATATCCTTAATCTCATTCAATATAAAAGCGAACTTAAGCACAACTACAGATGATAAGATTAAATTCAATATCCCTCTAAACTGATAGCAATACGATCTTATCCTATAACATTAATGTTCCTTTTCCATAACATATTAACATGGCACGTATTCTGTTAAACACAAACAAAGTTTACTTATCTTCCCTTTTCGGCTCTTTAGTGCTTCATAGATTCACAGGAAACTGGCCTTCTGTGGACTGCCAGACTTGCTTCCTTCCGCGGAGAATACGGCCGCCAAGACCGTAGCTGCCTCTCGGGAGCCGTCCGATACCGGGACACCGCCACCCTCTCCCACCACGAGATGGGAACACACAGGAGATCCAGGGACAAAAAAAGCCTTGTTACAGGGTCGCATGACCCTTATATTTCCCTCTATTCTTCTAGGCGATTCTTGCCCTTTTCGGTGTCCGGCCGATTCACACATGCTACTATGTCATGGCCTCCATTCTCTGCCCTGCTTATCGCATGTACTCTGCCGTCACGTTGTTTACTTAGGGCAAGCCGCTTCCTCGCTTTACGACTCTGTAACTTTGACTTTACTCCCCCCCCCCCCCCCCAACTGTTGAATTTGTTCTTACATTCCATAACTCTATTATATTGCTCTGTTACTGTTTTATACCTTCAATATCAATTTAATCACATTCGTGAATGGCACAAAATACATACTTATTTAACCTTTTCATAACAGAACACACTTGATTTATATATACATAATACTTATTCTACAATTAGAGGCAATTTACTGTATTTATCTCATTCTTTTGTTTGGAAAAGCATGTTGGACTGTGATAAGATAGGAGTTCATAAATATCACAATCTAACACCGTCTGACGAATCTATTAGATTTTATGAAACCATCATCATCATCAAATTCCTGACATGTACCCTCAAGGGGTGTACAGGATACGATAGTACTACATGAAAAATTTAGGTCATTACTAACTTCCTATCTACAATTTTCCTCCAAATCAGTCTGTTACTTGTCAAGACTCCAACATTATCAGATGTTATATTTCTATCATCTAAGGCACTTTGTACCGTATCAATCCACCTGTATCTTGGTCTTCCTCTGGGTCGTTTTGCTGTCAACCTGGCAGAGAACACTTGTTTTGCTAATCTTTCCTCGCCCATTCTGTTTAAGTGACCATACCACCTGAGATTAGCTCTGCTAATGCAATCCTGGATGCTGACAATGTCAAGTTATTTCCTAATATCCTCGTTTTTAATATGATATTGTCATTGATGCTATCTGTTCACACCTCTAATCTTTCTGAGGACTCTCATATCTGCGGTCTCTAGTCTTTGGTCAAGTGTTTTACTTCTGACCCAGCTCTCAGATCCATAAGTCTTGTATACAGCTAATTTAGTGTTCTGACTAATTTCTCTCTTATTCCATATGAATGTATTCAATTGACTTCCTACTATACCAGGTTTGTTGATTCTGTTGTCTATTTCCATATTTAATTTACCATCTTCATTAAAAATCGTGACTAAGTAGCTGAAATGTTTTACTTGTTTCACAGGTTCCCCGTTCACAACACAGTTGACAGTTTCAACAATTCTACCTATTTTCATTGTCTTTGTCATTTTAATGCTGACCTTCATACCATATCTATAACAACAGTTATTCAATTTAATCAGGGAATCTTGCAAACTTGTAGAGGATTTATTAGAAGTATAACATCGTCCGCATAAAGCAAAGAGCTGCATTAACATCTCCAATTCTGATATAATGTTTAATACCACTTTCCTTCATAATGTGATCCATATAGATAATGAATAACAGAGGGGGATAATGTACATCCTTGTCTCACACCAGATTTAACATTAAGCCATCTTCCTGTACTTCTTTCAATTCTGACTGCTCACTTACAACTCAAATAAAGTCTAAGTATGGCTTGATATAATGCCCCATCGACACCATATAATTGTAGCGTATTGAATAGCTTCTCTCTTGGCAACTTGTCATATGCCTTTTTTTCCAGATTGACAAAACTTAAATATAGATCTTTGTTATATTCCGATGCTTTCTCAGTTGTTTGTCGTAAAGTGAAGATCTGATCCTGACAGCCTCTATTTAGCCTGAATCCAGCTTGTTCTTCACCAAGCTTTTCTTCCACAGTTCTTCTCAAGTATACTTGCATACATCTTGCCAGGAACACTTAGTAGGGAAATACCTCTGTAATTCTCGCATTCACTTTTATTTCCTTTTTTATATATGGGTACTATGAGAGCTCTACTCCAATCATCAGGAATTCGTCCCTCTGTCCAGGCTTTCTGAACTATGCAGTGCAGCCACTGTAAGACTTTTATACCACCATACTTCAGCATTTCTGGTCGAATATCATCTCCTCCTGCTGCCTTTCCAGATTTCAAGCCTTTGATGGCTTTTTCTACTTCAAGTATGGATATGTATTCCTGACTGTATGCCTGTTTAGTAGTAGTTTTTACCACTGTGCTCTCACTGCTCATTTCATTCAGCAATTTTTTGAAGTAATTACTCCATACTTCAAGGATATCTTTTTCTCCTGTTTGCATGTCACCTTTATCATCTCTAACAACTTTTACAGTACTCTTTCCTCCATTTCTAAGTGTGTTCAACAACCTCCAGGATATCTTACCACCTTCTTGATATTTATTTTCTAAGTTCTTGCCAAAGTCCTCCCATGACTTTTGTTTAGCTAGTTTTACACAGTGTTTCACTTTCTTACAGATGTCTCTGTATTCTCTAAAAGCAAAAGCTGACATATTTGCCAGGAACTTTTGATATGCTTTCTTCTTTTCCTTCACTGCCTCTTTAACTTCTTGTGTCCACCATAGAGTTCTGATTTTTATATCCTTGCAGACAACTTCACCACATGCCTCTCTGCATGAATCAATCAGGGTTTTCTTCAAGCCTTGCCACTGAATCTCCAAGGTTTCAGAGTGTACAGAGGTTTTTTTTACAAAATCCTCTGTATACTCAGGTGTCCTGCACCAGGGAGAAAACATCACTATCAACAATAACATAGTCAATGAGACTTTTCTTATTCCTTGAGTCTTCTCTCCATGTGAATTTGTGCACAATTTTATGTTGGAACATGGTGTTAGTAATAACCAGTCCATGTCCTGAGCAGAAATCCAACTAAATATTTGCCATTATTATTAGCTTTGCTCTTTTCTCCAAATTTTACCAAAATATTTTTGTATGTCTGACAATTATTTCCTACGCTGCTATTTAGATCCCCAACAAGGACCAACTTTTCCTTTTTCATTGTCAGTTGCTTTTTCTAAAGCATCAGAAAATTCCTCCACTTCTACCTTAGTAGAACCTTCTGCGGGACCATAGGCACCAATAAGTTTCAGTGTCCAATTCCCCATTCTGATATTTGCCCACATCACTCTACTTGAGACTGCCTGCCATTCAAGAAGATTAGCCTCATATTTTGTGTTGAATACTGTGGCTACTCCTTCTTTTCCTTGATTGTCATTTCCTGAATATAACATTTTGTATTTATTGCTCAGAAAGATCTCACCAGTTTTGGTCTTTTTTGTTTCAGTCACCCCTATTATGTCGATCTGGTACTTATCTAATTCTTCAGCTAGCTCCATTTCTTTGCCATTCAGGCTTCTTATGTTGATAGTACTGATCTTTAACTCTAGTAATGTTGAGTTGGTGTGTGCTTTCAGATTTTGTTCCAGTAGCTGACTTTTCGCTGTTCGCCCTGGTTCCCTGGCAAAAACAACGGGGGCCTTGTTTAACCGGGAGACTCTCCAGCCGGCATGAAATTTTGTCATGTTGTACCATCATTTTTTATTTTGGTTTAACCAATAAGAATACAATTTAGTTGGCTAAATCCCAAATTGCCAGCCCATCCTCTTTCGTTCAGTATCCAGGTAGATACCCAACGGGGTGCACCACGAGAAGGTGCGGATTGGACATTAGGTCAGAAGCCCTGGTCGGTTCTCCGCATTCCTTTAAAGGCTATGTGGAGGTCTCCTCTCAGTTATACAGCTTTGACCCGACATGGAAATAACTTTCTTTTTTTTTATGTACAAAAACTACAATTATAATTATATTTCTTAAAAAATATAGGTGTTTTTTGTAAACCTTTGGTCCCAATCATATGTTTGTATATATAAATTACATGCAAAATTATACCCAGAGTTATGCGAATTCGACTTACGTGTTTTACTGTGTGTATATATATATATATATATATATATACGTGATCCATACATAAAAAGCCCACAAGACCTGTAGCGCACTAGTACCATTTGTGGGCAAGAGGAATAGAAGAAAGGAAGAATCTTTTCACATTTTGCTAGTCCATCTGAGAGTTGTAGTCTTTAGGGAAGGCACAGTTGAGGAGACTGTTCCTAAGGACAGAAGTAGATGGAATAAAAGAGGAGGCAGTGATGTTTATTCTGTTAGTTCTAAGGTGGACTATAAAAGGATGTTGGTTAGCAGTTGCTCTTGTTTTATTGATTTTGGAGGAGAGAACAGGAATAATGGTGGCCAATTCAGCAGAGCACCATCCATGAAAATATCTGTAGAAGAGGCACAAAGCAGAAATTGAAGGTCTGTGAGAGAGGGATTTTTAATTAGCCAGATTGCCCTCTTCTAGACAGAAGTGTGCAATCTTAGAGAGGATTTTGGTGTACCACCTCAAATATGAGAGCAATATTCCATGGCTCGGTGGATTTGGGCTTTGTGTACAATTAGCAATTGTGAAGCAGTGTCTTGTGCAAAAAAATACAAAAAAGTTTTTTGGCAGTTTTAAGAAGCTATATGTGTTGAAATGTGGTTGACCTAGGAAAGATTGGGGTGCAGGTCAGTTCAGTCCAAGAAGACAAGTCCAAGAAGACAAGAAGACAAGTCCAAGAAGACAAATGTTTGGATATCTCAGTATTACTGAAGATAAGGGGGAGGGATTGAAGCTCTTTCTTGTGAGAGATCAGACAGAACTGTGTTTTGGTAGCATTAAAGTTTACAAGGTTGTCCTTGCTCAACTGGGATATAGCTAAGCGATCTGAGTTCTGGACCCTGTTTGTGGTAGATCTTGAGGATTCTAATACTTGAACACTAATAAGTTTGTCGAATGAAAAGGAGGAATGGAGTGTACTGCCATTGGCGAAGCCATGGACAGAATTGGAAGTTTATGAGAGCAGATCATTTAAATACAAGAGCAAGAGAGTGGGTGAGAGAACAGAACCCTGGGGTACTCCTGCATTGGTGAGGAAATATGAAGAGAGTAAACCATCCACCATGTCATGTAGTGAGTGACCAGTGAGAAAGTTTGCATTTTATTTGCAGAGTGAGGAAGGCAGACCATAGGATGGCAGTTTGGTGAGTAGGCCCCTGTGCCAAACTTGATCAAATGTCTTTGAGATGTCACTGACACCCATGTGAGGTTCTCCAAATTTCTCTGTGGCCTATATCTATAGGTGGGTGTGGTGAGATCAAGAAGATCAGCTGTATATCGCAAGTGACAGAATCCATACTGTTGGTCAGTGATTAGTTATTAGATATTGCAACATTGTGGGATGGACTGGTAGTTTATGACCTGGCCAGCCTAAATGGTATGGTGTGTATTAGTGTAGATCATAGACATTGGGCCATATTGTTTAAATCATAAACAAATATGCTTCTCCAGTGTAATGTTTCTTCATAACACAAATAGCATGTGCTCCTCCCTTTTTACATTTTATTTGTGGTGCTGTAAATATAGCATTCTCTTCCTTTGGTGAACACAGCAGTTTTCTTCACTATTCTTTCAAGTAAACATTATTTAATGCTTTTAAAGAAAATTTTGCATTTGGAACAAAATATGAAGTAATACCCATAATATGCAAGAATAATAGCATATCAGGTTATGGATCATGCAGTTTTAGTAGATAGGAAGTTGACATTCAAGGGCCATATAGTTGCATATACAACTCAGAGAATAATTGCAATGCTGAAATGAATCTTGACATATAAAGAAAGTTATTTTGCCTTTTTACAAGTCCCTGAAAAGACCTGAAGAAAACATTGATTGATTCAGCAATAGTCATGTGGTGAGGTTATCTGCAAGGATAGAAAATCAGAAATTAGAGGCAGCGAAGGAAAAGAAGAAAGCATGTTAAAAGTTCCTAGCAAATATTTCAGCTTGTACTCTTAGAGAGAGAGAGAGAGATGTAAGCAAGCTAAGCACTGTAAAACTAGCTAAAGAAAAGTCATTGGAAGAATTAGTAAGAACATAGAAAATAAATATTAGGAAGGTGGTAAAATATTCTGGAGGCTGTGTAAAAAGCTTAGAAATGCTGGAAAAAATGTTGTAAAAGGAAGTATAGATGATAAAGGTGATATGAAAACTGGAGAAAAAGATATCCTTGATGTATAGAGTAGTTACTTCAAAAAATTGCTAAATGAAACAAGCAGTGACAGCACAGCAGTAAGAAAAAACGCGTAACAGTCGTGCGATCAGCAATACATATCCGTATTTAAAGTAGAAAAAGATGTCAATAGCCTGAAATGTGGAAAGGCAACAGGAATAGATGATATTCAACCAGAAATGCTCAAGTATGGAGGTATACAAGGGTGGTCTGAAAAGTTATCTTCCTCGACCATAGATGGCAATACTATCGGCAAGATATTTTTTCTTAAGTTGGTACACCTGTCGTAAGCATCGATGTGAAATTGCAAGTCATTCTATCAAGTAGTTTTTTTATACAGCTGTTGGAACCCAAAGTGTTGTGGGTGCTTAAGGGTCAAAGCTGTATAACTGAGAGGAGACCTCCACATAGCCTTTAAAGGAATGCGGAGAACCGAACAGGGCTTCTGACCTAATGTCCAATCCTCACCTTCTCGTGGTGCACCCTGTTGGGTATCTACTTGGATACTGAACGAACGAGTATGGGCTAGCAATTTAGGATTTAGCCTACCAAATTGGATTCTTATTGGTTAAACAAAAACAAAAAATGACGGTACAACATGACAAAATTTCATTCCAGCTGGGGCGTCGCCCGGTTAAACAAGGCCCCCGTTGTTTTCGCCAGGGCGAACAGCGAAAAGTCAGCTACTGGAACAAATCTGAAAACAAACCCCAACTCAACATCACCAGAGTTAAAGATCGGTACTATCAACATAAGAAGCCTGAATGGCAAAGAAATGGAGCTAGCTGGGGAATTCGATAATTACCAGATCGACATAATAGGGGTGACTGAAACAAAAAAGACGAAAACTGGTGAGATCTTTCTGAGCAATAAATACAAAATGTTATATTCAGGCAATGACAATCAAGGAAAAGGAGTAGCAGCCATAGTATTCAACACAAAATACGAGGCTAATCTTCTTGAATGTCAGTCAGTCTCAAGTAGGGTAATATGGGCAAATATGAGAATGGGGAACTGGACAATGAGGCTTATTTGTGCCTATGGTCCCACAGAAGGTTCTACTAAGGTAGAAGTGGAGGAATTTTTTGAGGCTTTAGAAAAAGCAACTGACACAATGAAAAAGTAAAAGTTGGTCCTTGTTGGGGATCTAAATAGCAGAGTTGGAAATGATTGTCACACATACAAAAATATTTTGGGAAAATTTGGAGAAAAGAGCAAAGCTAATAATAATGGCAAATATCTGTTGGATTTCTGCTCAGGACATGGACTGGTTATTACCAACACCATGTTCCAACATAAAAATGTGCACAAATTCACATGGAGAGAAGTGGCTAGGAATAAGAAAAGACTCATTGACTATGTTATTGTTGATAGTGATGTTTTCTCCCTGGTGCATGACACCAGAGTGTACAGAGGATTTGAAATTGGAAGTGATCACTATTTAGTCTTGAGCAGGATAAAATTGAATTTCATATTGAAAATAATAACATGTAAGAAAGTTTTAAACGAATAAAAGTTGAACATCTCTCAGATGTGAACTGTAGACTAAAATACACAAAGATTATTGAAGAAAAAATGAAAGAGTTTGAGAACAGGAATCAAACCTTGGAGATTCAGTGGCAAACTCTGAAGAAAACATTGATTGATTCTGCCAGAGAGGCATGTGGTGAGGTTGTCTGCAAGGATAAAAAAATCAGAACTCCCTGGTGGACACAGGAAGTTAAAGAGGCAGTGAAGGAAAAGAAGAAAGCATATCAAAAGTTCCTGGCAAATAAGTCAGCTTTTACTCTTACAGAATACAGAAACAAATGCAAGAATGCTAAACACTGTGTAAAATTAGCTAAACAAACGTCATGGGAGGACTTTGGCAAGAATATAGAAAATAAATATCAAGAAGGTGGCAAAATATTCTGGAGGTTGTTGAAGAAGCTTAGGAATGGAGGAAAGAGTGCTGTAAAAGGAGTTAGAGATGATAAAGGTGACATGCAAACTGGAGAAAAAGATATCCTTGAAGTATGGAGTAATTACTTTGAAAAACTGCTAAATGAAACAAGCAGTGATGACAGCACAATGGTAAAAAACACTGATCAGGCATACAGGCAGGAATACATACCCATACTTGAAATAGAAAAAGCCATCAAAGGCTTGAAATGTGGAAAGGCAGCAGGAGTAGATGATATTCGACCAGAAATGCTGAAGTATGGTGGTATAAAAGTCCTACAGTGGCTGCACTGCATAGTTCAGAAAGCCTGGACAGAGGGACGAATTCCTGATGATTGGAGTAGAGCTCTCATAGTACCCATATATAAAAAGGGAAATAAAACTGAATGTGAGAATTACAGAGGTATTTCACTACTGAGTGTTCCTGGCAAGATCTATGCAAGTATACTTGAGAAACGGTTTAGAAGAATTGTGGAAGAAAAGCTTGGTGAAGAACAAGCTGGATTCAGGCCAAACAGAGGCTGTCAGGATCAGATCTTCACTTTACGACAAATAGTTGAGAAAGCATAGGAATATATCAAAGATCTGTATTTAAGCTTTGTCGATTTGATAATAAGGTGCCAATAGAGAAGCTATTCAATACGCTACAGTTATATGGTGTCAATGGGGCATTATATCAAGCAATACTTAGTCTTTATTTGAGTTGTAAGTCAGCAGTTAGAATTGAAGGAAGTACAGGAATATGGTTTAATGTTAAAAGGACACTTAACAATGGGCTCCCACAGGGCCATATCTGGCCCCTTTTCTTATCAATTTGTATATTTCTTACCTTCCAAGGACAACATCTAGAAAATTCTCATATGCTGATGATTTATGCATCGCATTCCAACACCATCACTTCTGTACTATAGAGCATATACTAACTAGTGACCTAGAGGAGCTAAACCAATTCTTTGAGAAGTGGCATCTTATTTCAAGCCCTACCAAGACTGAAATGTGCTGTTTCCATTTGGACAATAGAATGGCACAAGACATCTTAAGAGTGACACTAAATGGGAAGAACATACTACTGCACAATTTTAATCCAAAGTGTCTGGGCATAACCCTGGACAGAACCCTCTACTTTAATAGACATCTCTCCAATATTGCTGCCAAACTCAGAACTAAAAATAACATACTGCATGAACTTGTCAGAAAAACTTGGTGGGGGGGCTTGTGCTCCCACATTAAGGACATCTTCTATGGGCCTTGTCTACTCAACTACTGAATACTGCTCAGCTGTCTGGCTGAACAGTGCATATATTAAACTAATTGATACTGTGTTGAATCAGACAATGCGTATCATTTCTGGAACAGTAAAGACTACTCCATCATATTGGCTACCAGTTCTCAGCCACAACTACAATGCCAGGAGAACCTGATTCACTAATATAACAAAATTTGCTGGAACCCACTGCTTCCTATACACTCTGATATTGAGAGCTTTACATCACAGAGGATTAAATCAAGACACCTGCCTATTATAACAGCACAACAACTTGTCACTGAGGGCTATGATGCAACAATAGCATGGCAGACAGAATGGACTGCCAAAGTCCTGTTAATCTGGCAGACGGTCTTCAACCCAAACCGCCCTTCATCAGGGTTCGACCTACCTCAAAAAATATGAACATCCCTAAATAGGGTTCACATTAGCCATGGTAGGTGCAGAGCTTCCTTATTTATTTTGAGAATAAGACCAAACTCATCTTGTGACTGTGATGAGGATAACCAAACTATGCAACATATCACATTTGACTATCCTCACAGAGCCTTCATGGGATCAGTAACTGACTTCATAACAGCTGCTGATGCTGTTGACTGGTTGTCAAACTTAAACATTCAATTTTAATTTTATGCTTATTTGTATTTATGGTTACAGTGTCACTTCATACTGTTGTATTCTTTTATACATTTTGTTGTCTTGTATATGTTTTTTTTTTGTGTGTGTGTGTGGTTGCATATGCATGTATTCTTCTTAGCCAAATGATAAATAAATAAATAAATAATAACCACCCTCGTAAAAGTCTTACAGTGGCTGCACTGCATAGGTCAGAAGACCTGGACAGAAAGAATTCCAGATGATTGGGGAAGAGCTCTTATAATCGTATACAAAAAAAGGAAACAGAACTGAATGTGAGAATTACAGAAGTATTCCTCTACTGAGTGTTCCTGGTAAACATTTTATGCAAGTATGCTTGAGAAATGGTTTAGAAGGATTGTGGAAGGGAAGCTTGGTGAAGAATAAGCTGGATTCTGGCCAAATACAGGCTGTCAGGATCAGATTTTCACTTTACGACAAATAATTGAGAAATCATGGGAATATTACAAAGATCTGTAATTAAGTTTTATAGACATGCAAAAGGCATATGACAAGGTTCCAAGAAAAAATCTATTCAATATGCTGGTTACATGGTGTCAATATATAATGCCCCATTGACACCATGCTGGTTACATGGTGTCAATGGGGCATTATATCGAGCAATACTAAGTCTTTATTTGAGTTGCAAGTCAGCAGTTACAATTGAAGTTAAGTACAGGAAGATGGTTTGTTGTGAAATCTGGTGTAAAATGAGGATGTACATTATCCCCTCTGTTATTCATTATCTATATAGATCACATTATGAAGGAAGGAGGTATTAAAACTGATATCAAAATTGGAGATGTTAATCTTAGCTCTTTACTTTATGCAGATGATGTTATATTTTTAAATAAATCCAATAAAAGTCTGCAAGATTCCCTGACAAAATTGAATAACTGTTGTAGTAAATTTGATATGAAAATCAGCAATAACAAGACAAAGACAATGAATATAAGGAGAAGCAAAGCATTTAAACTATCAATTTCGTTGTTGATATTTTCAAACAAGTAAAACATTTCATCATCTTACGCACAATTTTTAGTGAAGATGGTTAATTAAATATGGAGATAGACAACAGAATCAACAAAGTCAGTATAGTAGGAAGTCAACTGAATAAATATATATGGAATATATATATATGGAGAGAAATTAGTCAAAACACTAAATTAGCTGTATACAAGACAGTGTTCAAACTCATATTAAGTAATGGATCTGGGAGCTGGGTTAGAAATAAAACACTTGACAAAAGACTAGAGACCACAGATATGAGAGTCCCGAGAAAGATTAGGGGCATGAACAGATGGCATCATTGGCATGTTAAAAGTTTGCGCCTGAAGTATTTTCAGGACTGGGGCAACTCTTGGCAAAGTTGGTGCTGAAAATACTTCAGGCGTAAACTTTGTTTGCATACACTTGAATGAAGGATAAAATCAATTATATAATTGGTAGCATAGCCAAGTGAAAAAAACTTCCATCAGCTGTCTCTAATCCAAAGAATTTTAATGATAAGGTGTGATTGGGGTGCTTAAGGGTCAAAGCTGTATAACTGAGAGGAGAGCTCCACATAGCCTTTAAAGGAATGTGGAGAACCAACCAGGGCTTCTGACCTAATGTCCAATCCTCACCTTCTCTTGGTGCATCCAGTTTGGTATCTACCTGGATACTGACCGAATGAGGATGGACTGGCAATTTGGGATTTAGCCGACCAAATTGTATTCTTATTGGTTAAACCAAAACAAAAAATGATGGTACAACATGACAAAATTTCATGCCGGCTGGGGCGTCGCCCGGTTAAACAAGGCCCCCTGTTGTTTTCGCCAGGGTGAACAGCGAAAAGTCAGCTACTGGAACAAATCTGAAAACAAACCCCAACTCAACATCACCAGAGTTAAAGATTGGTACTATCAACATAAGAAGGCTGAATGGCAAAGAAATGGAGCTAGCTGAAGAATTAGATAAGTACCAGATCGACATAATAGGGGTGACTGAAACAAAAAAGACAAAAACTGGTGACATCTTTCTGAGCAATAAATACAAAATGTTATATTCAGGAAATGACAATCAAGGAAAAGGAGTAGCCATAGTATTCAACACAAAATACGAGGCTAATCTTCTTGAATGGCCGGTGGCCTCAAGTAGAGTGATGTGGGCAAATATCAGAATGGGGAAATGGACAATGAGACTTATTTGTGCCTATGGTCCCACAGAAGGTTCTACTAAGGTAGAAGTGGAGGAATATTTTTATGCTTTAGAGAAAGCAACTGACACAATGAAAAAGGAAAAGTTGGTCCTTATTGGGGATCTAAATAGCAGAGTAGGAAATGATTGTCAATCATACAAAAATATTTTTGGAAAATTTGGAGAAAAGAACAAAGCTAATAATAATGGCAAATACTGGTTTTATTTCTGCTCAGGGCATGGACTGGTTATTACTAACACCAGGTTCCAACATAAAAATGTGCATAAACTCACATGGAGAAAAGAGGCAAGGAATAAGAAAAGTCACATTGACAATGTTATTGTTGTTAGTGATGTTTTCTGCCTGGTGCATGACACCAGAGCGTACAGAGGATTTGAAATTGGAAGCGATCACTATTTAGTCTTGAGTAGGATAAAATTGAATTTCATATTGAAAAGAATAACATGCAAGAGTTTTGAAGCAAATAAAATTTGAGCAGCTCTCAGATGTGAACTGTAGACTAAAATACACAAAGATTATTGAAGAAAAAATGAAAGAGTTTGAGAACAGGAACCAAACCTTGGAGATTCAGTGGCAAGCCTTGAAGCAAACATGATTGATTCAGCCAGAAAGGCATGTGGTGAGGTTGTGTGGAAGGATAGAAAAATCAGAACTCTGTGGTGGACACAGGAAGTTAAAGAGCTAGGAAAAAAAGAAAGCATATCAAAAGTTCCTGGCAAATAAGTCAGCTTTTGCTCTTAGAGAATACAGAGACAAATGTAAGAAAGCTAAACACTGTGTAAAACTAGCTAAACAAAAGTCATGGGAGGACTTGGGCAAAAACATAGAAAATAAATATCAAGAAGGTGGTAAGATATTCTGCAGGTTGTTGAAGAAGCTTAGAAATGGAGGAAAGAGTGCTGTAAAAGGAGTTAAAGATGATAAAGGTGACATGAAATCAGGAGAAAAAGATATCCTTGAAGTATGGAGTAATTCTTCTTCTTCTGCTGCTGCTGCTTCTCCCACTTAAGTGGGGTCACTGTTTGTAATGAGTCTCCTCCACACCTTCTTGTCTTGGGCTGTCACCACATCCAAGTTCTTCATCTTCAAGTCCTCTTCTACCAGCTCCCTCCATCTCTTCTTTGGCTGCCCACGCTTCTGCCTTCCTTGCACATCCATCTGCATGACCCTTCTTCCCACATATTCCTCTTCCCTCCTCATCACATGACCAAACCATCTCAACCTTGCCGCCTGTATTTTCGCTCCTAAGTTCGTAACTTTCACTGTTCTCCTGACATAGTCATTTCTCAGACGATCCTTTCTGGTCACGCCGCACATCCACCTCAGCATTCTCATCTCTGCTACTTCCATCCTGCTGATGTTATTTTTCCTCAGGGCCACAATTTCTGTAGCATATGTCATAGCCTCACTACTGTCCTATAAATTTTTCCTTTCAGATTGATTGGCACCCTCTTATCGCATAACACTCGAGCCATCTCACTCCAGTTCCTCCAACTCGCTTGTATCCTGCATCCCACTTCCTTCTCTGCTCCTCCATCTTCTTCCACTGTTGAACCTAAGTATCTAAAGTCTCTCACCTTCCTGATGACATTTCCTTCCAGCTCCAGATCTGTCTCGTGGCTGACGCCGCCCACTGCGCAACAGATATATTCTCTCTTACTTCTGCTCAGTCTCATACCTCTCTCTTCCAGTACATTTCTCCATCTTTCCAGTTTAGTTTCCACTTCTTCTCTTGAATCTACACACAGCAAGATGTCATCTGCATACAACATTGTCCAAGATGCATCTTCTCTTACCTCCTCTGTTACCACCTCCATCACAGTATTAAACAGAAACGGACTTAAGCTGACCCTTGATGCAAGCCAACTGTTACTTGAAAACTTTCTGTCTGTCCCAAACAGGTCCGAGCACTTGTCTTCACATTTCTGTACATTTCTCCGGCACCTTCTTCTCCCTCAGACACCTCCAGACTTCTTGCCTTGGCACTCTTATCATATGCTTTCTCCAGATCAATAAATACCAGATGTAATTACTTCGAGAAATTGCTAAATGAAACAAGCAGTGATAGCACAGTGGTAAAAAACACTCAACTGGCATACAGTCAGGAAAACACATCTATACTTGAACTGGAAAAAGCCATCAAAGGCTTGAAATGTGGAATGGCAACAGGAATATAGTCAAGATGATATTCGACCAGAAATGCTGACGTATGGTAGTATAAAAGTCTCACTGCTTAATTCAGAAAGTGTGAACAGAGGGACAAATTCCTGATGATTGGAGTAGAGCTCTAATAGTAGCCATATATATATAAAGGGAAATAAAACTAATTGTAAGAATTAAAGAGGTATTTTCCACCTGAGTGTTCCTGGCAAGATCTATGGAAGTATACTTGAGAATCTGTTGAGAAGAATTATGGAAGAAAAGCTTGGTGAAGAACAAGCTGGATTCAGGCCAAATAGAGGCTGTCAGGATCAGATCTTCACTTTACCAGAAATAGTTGAGAAAGCATGGGAATATTACAAGGATCTGTATTTAAGTTTTGTCGATCTGGAAAAGGCATACGACAAGGTGCAACACAGAAGCTATTCAATACGCTACAGTTATATGGTGTCAATGGGGCATTATATCAAGCAATATTTAGTATTTATTTGAGTTGTAAGTCAGCAGTTAGAACTGAGAGAAGTACAGGAATATGGTTTAATGTTAAATCTGGTGTGAGACAAGGATGTACATTATCCCCTCTGTTATTTATTATCTATATGGATCACATTATGAAGGAAAGTGGTATTAAACATGATATCAGAATTGTAGATGTTAATGTCAGCTCTTTGCTTTATGCTGATGATGTTATACTTCTAAATAAATCCGTTACAAGTTTGCAAGATTCCCTGACAAAATTGAATAATTGTAATAGATATGGTATGAAGGTCAGCATTGAAAAGACAAAGACAATGAAAATAGGTAGAATTGTTGAAAATGTCAACTGTGTTGTGAACGGGGAACCTGTGAAACAAGTAAAACATTTCAGCTACTTAGTCACGATTTCTACTGATGGTGGTAAATTAAATATGGAAATAGACAACAGAATCAACAAATCTGGTATAGTAGGAAGTCAATTGAATAAATTCATATGGTCAGAACACTAAATTGGCTGTATACAAGACAGTGTTCAAACCAATTTTAACTTATGGATCTGAGAGCTGAGTCAGAAGTAAAACACTTGACCAAAGACTAGAGACCGTAGATATGAGAGTCTTGAGAAAGATTAGATGCGTGAACAGATAGTATCAGTGGCAATATCATATTAAAAATGAGGATATTAGGAAAGAACTTGACATTGTCAGCATCCAGGAATGCATTAGCAGAGCTAATCTCAGGTGGTATTGTTACTTAAACAGAATGGGCGAGGAAAGATTAGCAAAACAAGTGTTCTCTGCCAGGTTGGCAGGAAAACGACCCAGAGACAGACCAGGATATAGGTGGATTGATGCGGTACAGAGTGCCATAGGCGATAGAAATATAAGATCTGTTAATGTTGGAGTCTTGACAAGTAACAGACTGATTTGGAGGAAAATTGTAGATAGGAAGTTAGTAATGATGTAAATTTTTCGTGTAGTACTATCATATCCTGTACACCTCTTGAGGGTAGATGTCAGGAATTTGATGATGATGATGACCTTTTGGCAACTCGTATATGGAAACATGACTTTTCCATTACTTCCACCTTAGTATGACCACCTCTCTGTCTTGCTCCCACTGAAGAGACTTCAATCATGGTTGAAGCCGGTCCAGGTAGTGACCCTTCCCTTTATGTATAACATTATACATATCATCAAGGAGATGTGTGTTGTATTATGGGATACTAAGGCAAGTGATAAGAAGTTATACTACCTTTGCCACGAGTTGCCCAATCCTGAAAATACTTCAGTTGCAAACTTTGTTTGCTTACACTTGGATAAAGGATTAAACCAAATATATTATTGGCTTTAATATATTTCATTTGTATATATATTCTAAATATAATGGGAAATATGGGATATTCTTCTGTAAATGTCTGTTACTTGAAATATTTTCTTAGCTTTTTTTTTATGGTTGTTACTATTTTCTTATATAGGCTGTAGAGTAGTTTAATAAATTTACAGGTATGTGGTTTTTTTTTTGGTATATCAAAGAGTTTATATCTGTCTGGCTTGTCAATAGTTTTTTTTATATTCTATGAAATGCTAGATGTTATTATAAGTTGAATTCTCTTCTTTTCTCAGTTAATAGTATGAGGATGTATGCATGATCTTCCTTTTCTAAAGTCACAATTTTTTCTAGAACAAGTTGATTCTGTTCTTCAGTATTTTAGCATATGTAGTATATCCTAAGTTTAATAGACTGATTCCTCTGTATTTGTCAGTGGACAACAGGTTATACAAGAGTAGATAAAAAGAGAAATTAACACAAACCAAACACCAGAATGGAAACAATAGAAAAATACAGAGCCAAAAGAAAAAATCATCTAGATTGGATGGTATAATGATAGCATATCTCGGAAGATGTCATAGTATAGAATATCATCTTCCTAGATATGTTAGTCCACCCAGTTAGCCTAGATGGCTATGCGCTTCGCAACCACATGCCCGGGGAAGGAATGTCCTAGGTTCAATTCCTGTTGGTGACGTGAGGAACTTAAAGATCTTCCTCAGCCACCAGTTTATCTGGGGTTTTTTCATCCCACAAGAAGGCAAACTGGCAAATGGAAACCACATTGCTCATAATCATCTCCCTAGTATGGTAGGATATAGCTACCCCCACCAGTCATTGCCTGAGGGAATAAGACAATAGGGGATATGATTATCATATACCATTTTGGTTTATTAACTATAAAGTGCCAAAGAAACAGAGGCAGACCGATGAAATGCTGAGATGAGGCCAAAACAAATCACCTGGCTTATATTTGTGAAAGGAGGGAGAAGAAGATATGTAAAAGACATATCACTATATAAAATAACATTTATCACATTTGCTAAATAGTTTCATTTATTCATATTAAAATTTTAATCAGCACGTGTAATCTATGTGATGCAATTCAAGTAATTCTCGTAATGCGGATGTTAGGTTCCACAGAAATGCTGCATCATATAAATCACATTATGCAAGACTCAGATCACATAGAAAAAGTAGGGTCATGTTCCGAAATCGTTTTGTTTTTTTTTTTAATTACATAAACAACGACATATCTAACAAAAATACATTTTTATATACGTGATTCACATAATTCAGGTAATTCATATTAAGAAAAGATAAATAATGAAACAAATACATAGTATAAAATTATAAAAATTACAAATTGTACATAAACTTCATTGCCCATACTGCATAAATATTTTAGGCAAAATAAAATAAAGTGCATATTTTAATCTTTCATAGCATGAGGATTTGAGGATCAGTTAATAAACATTGTTTTTTTTTTTCATGTATTCACCTTGTGCATTACTACAAAACAGTAGAGTAATTCTTTCTTTGAAAACTTTGAATCCAGGAACTGATCTTTCATTTTTCAAAATATAGATGTGTTTTTGCATTTTTTTCCGATATAACCAATTCATCTGCCCCATTGAACACCTTGTCTGCACTATAAATGTTTATAAACTTTGAGAGCTTTTTTTTTTTATTTAATAAGATTTCTATCAAAAGGAATTTTCCTTGGAGTGCAATCTTTTGTCCAAATCATTAGAGATATCAACATTTTTTCCATTAGAATATCGCATGCACGAGCAACGTACTTCGCACTTATCATTGACCCAGCAATAAACACTTTCTTGGATTTTATGTTCATTTTGTTTTATTGTTCAAATTGTTGATTCATTTAAATTTAAAGTCCTTGCAACAATGCCTGGTTTTTCTGCAATCTTCAGCCGATCCATGATTTTAATTTTTTCTTGGAGAGAAATTAATTTTCTTTCCAATGTTGGTTTTTCCCTTTCGTTGTAGTTTGTGTTCATTACTATAAAAATTTTTTTTTTACATAAAAAAGCAGCATTACATATTATATGTAAATCACCAGAAAATAAAGTGCTCAGCTTGAGATTAACACATTTATAATTTTTAATGCGCTTTCCTAGCAGAAAAAGAAGACAATTTTCAACAATAAACACTTTATACGGTAAACAATTGATGTACATGCATGCTAAAGGATATTTCCCTTGATATAAATTTGCTACTTGTGACTACACGTGCAATACAAGTAGATACAAGTTTAACGAAGATAAAATTTAATTTTCAAGTCACACGGTGAAAAACATATTAAAAGGGTTACTACAATTTGTAGACCATGCTTTTATTGAAACCTCATTGTATAAGTACTGCCTTGAACAAGGGTTAATACAATTTGTAGACTGCATTATATCGAAACTGCTTTGTATAAGTACCTTGTTATACAAGGTTACCTGTACTTATTTTATGAAAATTAAAAGTTATAATAAATTAAACACTTTCCTGCTTCAGATTTTAAATGTATATTTATGAATGATCTCAAGCTGTTTATCCTAGTTCTCAAGAAATAATAAATTTCCTGGGTTAAAAAAAAATGAAACCAGTTATAACTTAAGAGAACTGAGATAGAAATAAGATAGCTGATCAAGGAACTTGTTATGAAGGATGGTTGGAAATTGTGCTGTTGGTTTGAATGACAAAATCATATTAAAAATGGAGATAGAGAAAAAAAATTATCAGCATTCAATGTCACTTAAACAGAATGGGGGAGAAAATGTTAGCAAAATAGGTTTGATGGGAATGGGTGAAAGAAAGATCACAATCTAGCTGGTTTGCAGTAGTTAAGTAGTGTTGTAATGACCAAGATTTTATATTTGAGAATCTGGAAGAAAATTCAGCTATATCAAGCTAGTATTCCGTACATCCCTTGAAGGATACATATCAAAAATTTTACATTAGCATAAAAATCAAAAGAAAACTTTGCACATGAAATATCTTTGAATTTACTGTCCTGGTTGGATGAGGGGTTAGCATATATGCTCTCCGATCAGTAAATTGCATGCTTGATTCACACTGTGGTCATTTGTTTTTGTGATTGTCTTTAGGTAGGAGATGAATTTCATTGCTGATTGTGATATCACTGCTCTGCTCATTGGAGTCCTCAAATGGCTTGAAAAAGATCCATGTTTGGTCTCTAGAACAGGCTTCTCTGATCTTGCAAAAATAAAAATGAATATACAACACTAAAAATACAAGAAAAAGTCCTTAGCTCACTCAACTCACGTAGCAGGTTTACAACTTGTCATAAGTGACAATTCCATAATGAGAGAAAATGAACTAATTATATATGCTGGGACCCCAGACTGTAAGCATTAGTGCGATCTGGCTATTAGAATCAGACATACTAACTGGTATTTAATGTAAAGGGTACAGTATTTTCAGGAAAGATAGGAGAAGGAGTGTGCTACTAATGATATTGCATGACTAGAATCTATTTAGAGTTGAGACCTATGATTGTAGTACTACTACTAACAGTGTTTCATGTGGCAGTGAGTTTGAAGCCATCTGGTATGAGGTGGAATCTAACAAGATTAATCACATAGTGGGGTATTGTTACAGATCTGGTGGATTGGTTGCTAGTGATGAAAAAAATGGATCATCAAATATACAGAGCGTGATAAGAACAAATCAGAATGGGAGACTTTAATTATTGAAATATTGATTGGGTAGCAGTAGAATCTCATGAAAAGAATAAAAATGAATTTATTTATCTGTTGCAGGACAACTTCCTCAAGCAGAATGTGACAGAAGGAACTTGTGAGCAAAGAGTGTTAGATTTGATTATAGCGTCAGAGGAAGTTTCAGTTAAAGACATAACTATTCTGCCAGGCTGGTGACAGTGATCATGCAGTACTCACTTGGAAAGTGACTTAAGTTTATGAATGTTCCATTCAGAGTTTTCATGCTGAACTACAAAACAGAAAATTATGACCAAACGAGGAGTATACTGAATTCATTGGAATGTTATTGGTTGCTGGATGGGAAGAATATCAACACTGCGTTGGAAGCATCTAAACAATACTTAAATGATGCAATGTCAGAATGTGTCCCAAGAGTACGAAGAATACATAGGGCAGGAGTTAAATGGATGTGTAATCTTATTAAGCTAGACATTCGTAAGAAAAGGACGATGTGAAAAGAATACTGTGTGCATGAGGAAGATGTCCGTTATAAAAATTATAAGCAGCAGGCTAGAATAGCCACAACTGCTGTATAGAAAGCAAATCTGAGTATGAAAAGAAACTTGCTTTGTGTGCTAAAGACACCCCAGAGGAATTCTATCTATATGCTGCAAGTAAAAGAAAGAATCAATATGAATGAATAACTTTTCTAAATGGTGATGGCATGTGGGTGACAGATGCAGGAGGTTGTTCCTCTGAGTTCCCATTTTGTTAAAAGCTATGAACCTTGTGTATGCATTAAATTTAATAATTTTGATGAAGCAGGCCTTTCAGATCATGCTCTTAACACCTTGCACCAAATTGATTGAAAAAGTACTCGTTCATTACATCATAGAAAAACCTGGTATGAATAGAAATTGAAAGAAGCCTGTGAAATTTTGATTAACTGACCTAATCTTAATAATCAGATTTGGTTGGCTTAAAAATCCCAAGAATTTGGATAGCACACATTCAGCCCACTTAGTTCACATTTTCCAGCAAACCCTGACTCTAAACAAATTTTCAGCTTTTATTGGTCACTATCCATACTGGTTTGTTCTAATTTATATATATATATATATATATAGAAGTAAATTTTTTTTTTTTGTGTGTGTGTGTGTGTGTGTGTGAACATGTGTCTAGGAACAACAGTAGTTTTCTCCCTTCTGCGTCATTTGCTTTTTTTAGTGCCTGCGTGCACTTGTCATAGTTGTATGATCCCATGAAGATGGCAATGTGACATTGCCGAAAGTGTTGGTAAGTGACCCATTCCTATTCATCTTAGTTCACTGATTCCTAAAATATTAACTTGAGTTCTCATTTCTTCAATAGTTCAAGTTTCCTTGATACATACTTCTTACATTCTGTATTCCTATTTTATGTACATCAGCAAAGCAGAATTATCTTCTTCTTCTGAGATTAACTCTATCAGTAGTTGAACTTCCAGAAGGCTTTGATCCAGTTTCATCATTGTTGTTAACTATCTTGGAAGTTCCTCTTCTCTTTCCTAGTAACCATTTTGATGCCTTCTGATGTGGGTGTCTTATCTTCCAGCAGTATATCACAATAACTGAAGCCCCCGTTTATAAGATTTTCCTGGCACAATATATACGGAAGTGGTTTGCCTTCTTCTGTGTTTGTTTAGCCTATTGGTAAGGCAAATACATGGGAGAGAAGGCAGACTCCCACTGTGTAAGAGATGAAGAAAAATAAAAAAAGCAAAAGAAAAGATTGGGGAGAAGCAGCAAGAAAGAAGACTAGGGACTAGTCTACAGATAATATAACAGATGTATATTACACAAAGCAAGGCATGGTCAAGTATCAGGTTTGCCACTCTCATGCTCACTTAAAGTAAGCCCTTGAGGGCATTTCTTATCTACCAGTAGAAAAAAAAACGATGTATCACTTTATTGTACTCTGGATGGCAAATAGTTGCAACACATCTTACACTAGCTTGGAGAATTCTTGCTTTAATCCATATATTTTACCTTAGCATAAGCAGACGAAGACTAAAAAAAGAATATAACTTCTTATGAAATATGGTATACTTTCCAATTCTGCAAAAAAACTTCCTCCAACAAAATTTATTTTCTACCTTAATGTAATGGCCACCTTTTCTTAGTAATATTAAGTAGATAAGGGAAAAAATAAAAACAAAAGAAAATAAAAAATAAATGGAAACAATTTATGAAAATACAGTTACATGCATTATGAAATGTGGAATTTTTTTGTGACTTCCACTGATGAAAGTTTATAAATATGTAGTAAAGTAGTATACAGCGGGTGGGCTAAGGATTTAATTTTTTTCTTAATCATATACTACAATGGGTTTCCAAAAAGTAAGATAATGCATTTTTTTCCCTTAATAATGGTAAAAGAGAATAAGACAAAACATGGCAGACATATAGACCCCTTAATAACATTCAAAAAGGCTGCCGTGCCAGTGTTCCACTACTGTCTCTTCATAGCTAATTCCAATTGCAAGATAGTGGCTACAGGATGGTTTTGGACCATGCCAGCATGGTCCAAAACAGGTGTCCATGAAGTTATTCATTTTTTGTAAGTAAAAGGGACTTTATCAAGTGACATTCACCATGAACTGGTTTATATGTATTGCAAAAAGTTGATGTCAAGGAAGCAGGTGTGGTTTTGGTGCAATGAATTTAAAGCAGGACATTGAAAATCGATATCAGGCTTGTAGGTCTTCATCAAGCAAGACAGAAGGCAACATTTCATGAATTAATGGCATTATTCTTTAAGAGCAATGTGTGAAATTGCATGATTTGTGAATTTGAGTAAGTCCACTGTTTACAAAATTGTTCACAATGTTCTTGGCCGTCTATTGGTGTGCTCCTGCTGGGTGCTCTGACAATTGTCAGAAGAGTGGAAAGCAACATGCAGGGGATGTGTCTGGAGAACTGTTGTGATACAGCAACAAAGGCAGGGATTTTCTCTCTTGCCTGGTCACAGGAGACTAAATTTGAGTTCATCACTTTATCCTGGGGAGCAAACAAGACTCCATGACCAGTAAACATCCACAATCTCCTGTGTGCCAAACATTCATAACTGGGAGTAACTGTTCCCACTGAAAAGTGGGAACAGTTTCAGAAAACAATCTGAAAAATCATGGCAATAGTATTCTGTAAGTGAAGTTCTTGCCAAAGGGAGGAACAATTACTGCAGAGCTTTACTGTGCAACAATGGAAAAACCTGAAAGCCAACATTTAATGCAAATGACCAGGACTCCTGACAAGTGGTGTGATTTTGGTGCATGATAACACTTCTCCATGCACTGCGCAATACCGTTCATGAGCGGTTGTGCAGTAATAGTTGAAAAGCAGCCCAGACTTTGCACCATCTTCAGACTTTCATTTGTTCTGCCTCCTCAAGAAACACTCTTCCAGAAAGCATTTCACTAGGAATGAGGAAGTTCATTAAGCAGTGCAATGTTGGTTGCTGGGTCTGGGCACAGACTTCAGTGCCGGTATTTATATACTAATCTATCATTGGGACAAGAGCATCAATAAATTTGGGGACTTTGTGGAGAAGTAGTGCATGTTCACTTATTTGTTAGTGTATAATTTCACTAAGGTATTATTAAACATCCTTGAGGGGAAAAAAAAAAAACGTTTTCTTACTTTTTAAAAACCCCTCATAAGGAATTTCAATTCTCCAATAAGCAGGACAGTCTGCTTACTCTGATCAGTGAAATTCATCTACCATTTGAAGATAGTCACCAACATCCATAGCAGACTTTGAAACTGAACCTGCAGCCTTTTGTTTGGAGAGTGGGCACATTAACCTCTCTGCCAACCAAATCAGTGAAAACAGGAATGGATCCTGTATCTGTTTCATAATTTATATATCAGCTATTTTACATTGCCTACTGGTAATTGTTGAAATAATTCACGTCTAAAATTCTAAAATATTCCAGGATCTAAGTAATATTTTTCAAATGATATGTGACTGTCTTTCTTTCTTTCAAGGTTGCACAGTGGTCAGCATTATTTAATAACTTCTTATTTTTCTTCCCATCACAGATTTTAGGCCAACAGGCCTGCTCCAATCTCATGGTGTGTTTCTTGGTCTTCCAATTCATCTTTTTCCATTTATTTTATATCTGTATAGTATTTTTGGTAGTCTGCTATTGTCCATTTAATTTAGATGTTCTAACCATTTTTGTTTATATTTATTTATATAGTGGTTAATTGGTTTTATAATCAGGGATTGTAAAATTTCTTAATTTGTTTTATGGTCCCACTTATCTGAGAAATTTCATTTCTAGTGTTTGAATCCATTTTGAATTACTTTACATGTAATTTTTTTATTCGTGTAGGGTTCTCCCCTATCCTCTACTGTCCCTTAGGATTGATTGAGCCATCCTAATGAGAGATTAAGCATGTATTTTTATGACTGTAGATCCTTGTTCACCAGCCAGTTTGCCTGTTCTGAGGGATGGAAAACCTGAGTTTCTGGGTGAAAAAAACCCTCTACCTCTGTATGAGACCAGCTAAATCACCAAGAGACCAAATAAAGGATCCTCACAATAATGGACAGGAATCTAACCCAGGTCTTTTCAACCAAAGTACTGACTAAGCTACGGAGGCTGTTACATATACTTAAGAAAATAACACTTGATATTTCGGCCTCTATATTGAGGTCATCATCAGGAAAACATACAAATGAACGAGACACAAGCTACATGACACTACACAAAAGTAAGCTAAATCTAACTACTTTGTTAATCGTTTTTGCTATCCTGACCTATGGTGAAATAAATAAAAATAAATATAATGAAAAAATTAATAAAAATATAAAAATAAAATTGATAAATACTTTTTATTGCTGGCTGCCTGGTTGAGCAAGTAGTTAGTATACCTACTCTCCAATCAGCAGGTCAATGGTTTGAATTACACCATGAGCAGGGATGTTTGTGATTGTCTTTAAGTTGGAAATGAATTGCAAAAAATGTATTTAATTGATACAAATAGGGGGGGGGGGCGGAGAGGAGATATCCTAAGCATGCCCATGATACAAATGTAATCTTTTAGGTGGGAAGCACATTAAAAAAAATTATAACATACAGTGATTAAAAAAAAAAAAAAAAAAAATACAGCACAACTGCATCTTTACAGTCCTGTTGTCTTAAAGTCAGAAATGTCAAATGTTATTTTCTTAATTATAAGCAAAGTAATTTATATGTGTTTTTGTTTCCATAAATTCTATACAATGAATTCATAGATTATGATGAGAGAATAACCTCATTAGATTATCGAAAAATGTGTGCTAAGAAATTTTCATCTAAATAACATACTGTTAGTTTCTTTCTTTAATTATGTGCCTCACTAGGTTACACTGTTCTTTTCTCATATTTCATAATTTTCTCCCATCTAAGCCATGGTTCAGTACCTTTTTATAAACACCTTGGATATTATATAGAGTACATTTCTGGATATTTTGTGAAAATTTCTATTTTTAGGAAACCTCAGAAAGGCTACATAATTTTAAAATTGACTTGTAAGCCAATTGACTTTTTTTTAAAATAAAATTATTTCACAAAGGTATGGTAATTCCATTTTTTATGTCTTTTGTGTTGAAATGTGGTGGCTTTTTTGTATGTGAAAACTTGTAAAGGACACTTTTAAGATAATCATTACGAATACATTGATCATGTAAGACGCCAAGAAGCATCACTCGAGTGCAAATTCTTGGCCTCTTACATGATCTTGAATTGGCCACAATTTTTTTTTCCTGGCTATGTGATGGAAAGAGTAAGCATTAATAACCAGCCAGTGTGAGTAGTATTTTGTGTAACCTTCCTGGATGTTTTATAGCCTACCTAGTTTTTGTTTACCATAATGTTTTCAGAGCATAATTCATTTATTCTCAATAGCATATATTGTCTTTTGATGAAATGTATTGAAGTGCAGGAAGTTCATCCATGTTGACAGTGTTTCTAATCAAGAGTGTCTTTGATATATCACCAAAATATATACAAACAAGTTTCAGACACCCAAAATTTTTCATTATTTTAATTACTAGTAAGTAACCACAAATTTTAGAAGCAGGCCTTTCACAACCATTCCATCAGTCACTTGCTGACAGTATCAGGTGGTAGCTGATATACTGCATTATTAACAGTATTTTTATATGCATTTTATTCCCCGTTTTCTTCTTTTCCGAGTTATCTGTTAATTATTAACCAAAAAAGTATTAAAAAAACCTATTACTGTGGTTTTACGTGTGTTTATTTAGTCATGAATTCTCCACAGGTTTCTTTATATAATAAAGAAACAGACTACACAGAATACGGACTTACTAGGCAAACTTCAACTGAAACAGGGTAAGCTACGTGCCCGAATCTCTTTTTTAAAAAAGTGCAGACGTGATAAACTCATTCTAACGTTCGCTAAATTAAAGAAAGTTATTAAATCACTAGGTGCTCATAAAATCTATCAGAAAGCAAGCCATTCACTTCTGCTTAATCAGTTACGAGTTTCTAAACACGAATTGGCAACAAATAATTTAAAAATTACAGAATTAGAAGCAGAACTGTCAAACATGTTAAATCAAGAGTTGCGACAAGTGATTATTAGTGTTTCAAAAAATTCGGGGACCAAAGCTTTTGATAAACGTAACACTAACCTACATAAAAAATACCTCAGTTTGTCAAAACGATCTAAGAAAAATACCAACAAATTACCGTCCAAAAAATGGGTGGTTAATTTATCTAACCGTCCTCTAACAGAAGATGAATTACATGTTCTAGCAAGAGGTCATAAGTTTGCCATTCCTCCAAGATGCTTACCATATCTAGATTTTATACATAACATCAAAAGAAACATTGGCCACCTCTCCAGTATTGAAGCCAACAAACTTCATGTTGTTGCAAAAATAATTTTTGATGCCAAACCCTCAGACTTAAATATTCCACCATCAGAATTGAAATTTCGATCTCGGAGTAGTAAATTCATTTTCCGGTCATATGACTGAGTACAAGAACCACAGTGGTATTTCCCTTGTTGGCTCTGGTGATGATTATGTTTTTACTACTCCGAGATCGAAATACTTATACAAAACTTGATTATGATCCCACCAAAAGACAGCCCAAGAAACTGAACAAGCTACTTGATGAAACAACTTCTTTAGATGAAGAAACTGTAAAAAAACTCAAGACATACCATGCTAGACCTCCTAGAATATATGGTTTACCCAAACTTCACAAGAACAACGTCCCACTCAGACCTGTCATTGATTCTATTAGCAGTCCGACTTACAAGTTAGCAAAATTCTTATCTAACCGAGAAGGTTAGATAAGAATTTTCAATGTGGGGACGGAGAACGTCCCCACATTGATCACTCAGCCTCATCAATTAAAAATTCGACAGAGTTTCACGCTAAAATAAAAGACACTCGACTGTTAGAAACTGACATGCTAATTAGCTTCGACATTGTCTCCCTCTTCACTAATATCCCCCATAAGGAAACATCTGTCTGATATTGTAACTATTCAAATTTATGACTAAATTTAACACACGTGAACCACATTAGTAGGTTTTTTATTACGTAAATATTTCATCCTAGGTATCTTAGGACATCATCAGCACAGTATGATAATACTAGGAATGACAAAAGAAAGAGCGCGTACGTACAAAGGAATCCAAATTGCTTGCAGTGGTGCATTGCAGCCTGAACTTAAATTAAATTGAATTACTTAAATTAAAATTAATTACAGTTAAGTTATTATTTTACACAATTTTATATGACAATTTCCCATACTTTAGGGATGGCACGAACATCATTGTGGTTTAACTTTGGTCTGTGGAGTAGGGCTTCGGCACTTTCTTTATATAAACGTTCATATTTATATGAAGATCTGTGTAGAAGTTTTGTCTTTTTCCAATGGATCTTATGGTTTGAGTTTTCAACTCCGTGTTGAGCGAGGCCTGATTTATGGTCATCATCAGCCACTTCTCCACACATCAACCTAGACAAGAACAAACCCATAGGATACCTTATGTCAAAAGCATCTCAGAGTGACTTTAAAAAATTATGAAAAAATACAAACTTGCTGCGACTTACAAACCCATCAACCAGATCTACAACTTGTTACCTTCGCCTAAAGACAAACTCCCACCTCTGTTACTACCTGACGTGTACGAGGTACCATGCTCCTGTAAACTGTCGTACTATGGGCAGACAGGCAGATCTGTTCTTAAATGCATCTCTGAACATCAAGATCACATCCATCTCATCAAGCCACAGAAATCCGGTCTCTCCCAACACAGAGTTGAAAACCCAAACCATAGGATCCACTGGGTAAAGACCAAACTTCTACACACAGATCTTCATACAAACATGAACGTTTATATAAAAAAAGTGCTGAAGTCCTACTTCACAGCCCCAATCTAAACTGCAATGATGTTCTTGCTATTCCTAAAGTATGGGAAAACTACATGCATTTGGATTCCATTGTATTCATGCGCTAACGATGTACTAACTGTACTAACTCAACTGTACTCGTTAGTACAGTTGAGTACTAAATGTACTCAACTGTACTAACGATGTCCTAAGACACTTAGGTCAAAATATTTACGTATTAAAAAAGCTATTACTGTGGTTTTACGTGTGTTTATTTAGTCATGAAATAAACACACGTGTGTTTATTTCATTTTAAAAAGCCAGCAGTTCAATAATGAAAAATTGTTACATTTTTTAAAGTGTTAATGATGATAATATCCTAGTCCTAATTATTGTTGAATTTAAGAAATTAAAGGGGCAGGATGAATAATTCCTTAAGAACTGGTAGGTTAATACCTCTGAAATTAATGGTAGAGATTCTAATAAGAATTTGAGCAGCACTTAGTTTTTACTAGTAAAAGATTGAGATGAAGTGAAATATCAGTTTTTATTCCAGTGACAGGTGGCACAGCTCCACTTGTCCTGCATTGTTTGAAACTGTAGATTTATATTTGTACATTAAAGTCCTAGCTTTTGAGAATTGGATTAAGTCAGTTTTGTTTAACAGATTCCCAAATCTTGTATTTGAGTATAAAGATCCTGAGAATAGTTTTGATAGAAGAAAAGTTCATGGTTTGGTTTGTCAACTTATTGAAGTTAAAGATCCAGATACTGCAACTGCTCTGGAAGTAACAGCAGGTGGCAAGGTTTGTATAAGGCATCTTATCTTATTTGTTATCATAATAGAATACACACGAGCATGCACTATCCAGCAATAATTGTTCAGACACTTTAGCAATTTACAATTGATACCAGCAGGCGAAAACCCTAATATTGGGTATGTCCACCTTTGGCTTTGATCACCTCCTGCACCCTTTGAGGGAGGCTTTCCACCAATGTACAGCAAAAAATCAGGTGGAATTTGTCTCCATTCCTTCATCAAAGCAGCATTGAGTTCAGCTACAGATTGAGGAGACTTGCTGCTTTGGACTTCAATCGCTCCTCCAGTTCGTCCCACAGGTGTTTGATGGGATTGAGGTCAGGACTCTGCACAGGCCAGGGCAGTCTATTAACACCCATCTTGTCATATCATTCAATAACAGCTGCAGCTTTGTGGCATGGAACATTGTCGTCTTGATAGTAACACTGGTCCATTCCATAAAAACTCCATATTGTAGGTAGCATCTGATTATCCAGAATATCAAGGTACTAAGCTGCCTTCATGGAACCTTGGACAAACACCAGTGGTCCCACTGCAAACCAGCTGAATGCATTCCACACCATTACTCCTCCACCATCAAACTTTACTGTGGATACAACACACTGTGGTAACAATCGTCCACCAGATACCTCCACACCCTGCCATCAGACTGGAAACAGATGAACCTTCTTTATCACTCCAGAGTACTGTTTTCCATTGGTCAATTGTGCAGTTCACAAGCTCTTTGCACCAGGCCAGATGAACCGCCGTGTTTATTATTGTGATTTTTGTACAGTATCAATGCTCACCATGATGTTATTGGGCTCCCCCTGATGCCTACAACGCCCAACCCCCCGAGTTCCGGACTGGTAGGCCACTTCTCCCTGAATTCTGATGACTTAAATTTTGAAGACTCGAAATGCCCCCCCCGCATACGGCACCCAACTCCCTGAGTTGGTAGGCCGGTTCTCTTTGAATTCAGATCACTCGAATTTTGAAGACTCGAAAGGGGGGTTCTGCTCCCCTCTACTGCACATACGGTGCCCAATCCCCTGAGTTCTGGACTGGTAGGCCTGTTCTCCTTGTATTCTGATGACTCGAATTTTGCAGACTCGACGCTCAGGGTAGCCCTGAGTTTCAAAACATTTCAAATAACTTGACACAAAAACGTTACAAAAAAAACTTATCATTTTATATTATAGAGTAGATATATATATATACTCCATGAGAGATCTAAAGAGATTTCTGACTGATTTTAATTTTAACAGTATTGCATCACCAAAGAAACTTAAATTAATGAAAGAATGTTTATTAACTGGCTTATATTTTGCTGGATTTCAAACCAGCATCTTTATAGCAAAATATGTTACACTCTTTTTCAGGGGGTGAGGGAGTCTGGGAAGTTCTGATAATCACCTAGAACATAAATGATATTAAACCTGTCAACCTGCTTACACTAACAAGCACCAACACTGTACTAAATAGTAGACTAAAGCATACCATCTTTCAGAACCTTGGCTGCACTAAGCAGTGGGCAACAGCTCACAACCACAATTTCAGACCTGAGCAGTAGCAAGTACAAGCAACAGGCAAGAACTTGCTGCCATTTAAAACAGGACCTACTCCAGGATAGCCCTCAGATGAGCATTATTGAAATCTCATGAGTGGTAAGTTGACCTGTAGAGATACCAAAATGATTTTTCATAGAATTAATACCGAAGTCAGTTTTCATAGTAGCAAAATGGTGTCACAGGGTTACAAACTCAAATTTGTTATTTTGAGCTAAAAGTTGTAATAAAATTGGGTAAAAAATGCGGCATTTTTTCTTTTTAACTCTAACTTTACAGCTATGAGAATAAAGCATTAGTAATATTACATACCATATAATATTAATATGAAATAAGTGAGTCTGAATTGAAACCATAAAAATAATTAAAAGACTGATTTTTAACTAAGTTTAGCTAGTTATCTAGCATTTGCAATGTATTATGCTCATTCTTCATCAACCGAGGAAGAGATGGAGAGAGCAGGTGGAGGAGGATATGAGGATGAAGAACTCGGATGTGATTACAGCCTAAGACACGAGGATGTGGAGGAGACTCACCAAAAAACAGCGACCCCCACTTAGATGGGACAAGCTGCAGAAGAAGATAAAGTGGATTCATCTAGAAGTTTCACTTTAGTGACAGTACTTGATTGAAAAAGTTTATTAACCTTCTGAACTTCCTCATTTATTGGATGCAAAAAGGGTACAAAGGAGAAAGATGAGGTTCTCCTCATCTTGGTACATTTCATATAAAATTTTGCAAGTATATGTTTCATCTTTTCTTTTAATATCAAAATAGGTCTTAAATTCAAACCACTGTGTTATGATTCTTCCAATAGCAGGTTTAGGCACCTTGTGTTATAGCCTCTGGAAATTTTAAAGGAGTTTTGCTTTCATTTATTTATAACTTGATATAGTATTTATAAGATAACCATCTCATTTATAATAGAGAACTAATTGTGTGTCACCACAATAAGAAATTCTAAATTTCTTGGAATTATTCTGAAGAACCATGTGAAATTGCCAACAGAATCAGATTGCTTATGCTTTTAAAATAAAATCAGCGATGGGTATTTGTTATGTCACAGGGGAAATGTGACTTAATGAGGACAAGGGTCTCTGCATTCTGCAACAATGAAGTAATGTCAAGGCTAATCATACTGTTAGAATCTGTTGGGATTCGTTTTTTATGAATGTTTTAATGTGTAGGGAATTTTTAATAAAATAGGGAGAGTTGCCTCTGATGAGGGAGGGGGGGGTGATTTGGATAAATGGCTAGGTTGTGGGTGGGTTATCTCTGCTGTCAACTGTTGGATGAAGGGAGTTATCAAGTTTGCAATTTTTGGGAGCCCCATATATCTGGGATGTCTTGTCATTGATATGGTTTAGCCTTTTTTTTGGCCAAGTTTTAATTAAAAAAAAATTTTTTTTAATAACTTGTGTATATATATATATATATATATATATATATATACAGGGTGTTCGGGATAAATTTGACAGTTTCGTAAGGAAAAAGAAAATCTTCTTTGTATCTATTAAATTTAATGAATTGACAAAAAAACATTACAGGCAGAGTTAATTACAATACTATCAACAAGATTTACTCAAAATAACCACCATTAGCATCGATCACAGCTTCAATTCTGCTTCGGAACCTCGAACAAGCTGATGCTACAGTCTCCCTGGGAAGGGCCGCAAAAACTGTTTTAATTTTATCCATTAACTGGGCTTTTGTATTACTGGAAGTGCGATTGGTGTCTTTTTCAACTGCGCCCCATACAAAATAATCTATGGGGTTAAGGTCTGGGGAGTTTGGAGGCCAAACATTTGGACTGGTGAAGTCGTAGAAATTTTCAGACAACCATTTTTGACTTTTCCCAGAGGTGTGGCAAGGGGCCGAATCCTGCTGCCATACATACGGCCTACCATTGGCTACCCTTGTTATCCAGGGCTTGACTACAGTTAGCAACTCCACGAACAAAGCCCGAATTCCAATGCCAGGGTTCTTCAACACCTGTTCCTGCAGATTTGCGAGGAATTCTGCTGTACGAACGCAATCAGATCGTCTGCTAGGGATCTTTCTTCTTGCTACATCCTCGTAGTCACCATTGCAAGTCTCTAGTTCATTCCTGATTGTTTTTACTGTATTCAGGGAGCATTGGGCAGCAGTCGTAATATCCTTATTTTGATGGCGGGCACGAATCATCATGATACAAGTTATTCTCTTCCATGATTCAGGTGGGTTCCAGCTATCCATCCTTTCTGACATCTTGTATATGAATGAAGAAGGGTCCAAACTTTTAAATGAAGAGAAGTGTGTGTTAATACATGTAACTTACGGAAAAATATAATTAATTATAAATATGTCAAATTTATCCCGAACACCCTGTATATATATTTTTTTTCTCTTGAGATTTGATAGGATCCCAATCTGTGATCTGATAAGTAGAAGAGATGAGATGTTGATTCCTTTTTCTATTATAATAATAGTTGAATTTCCTTTGTCTGCTTTTTTCTATAATATTTTTTTTTTTTTTTGTATTGTATTATGTTTTGAGTGCTGATATTTCTTTAGGAGGAATGTTACCCTTGGAAGGTTTGGATTTTATCAGAATACTGGCCACATCTGGCTGAATGTTATTAGATACTGTAGGTAAGAGATCATAGATACCCTGTTCTGTGCTAGTCATTATTTTCAAAACTAGTACCTTTTTTTGAGAATGATGGTGAAAATATTCCCTCAACTGAGTGAATTGATAAGTATTGAGAGTAACTGTGACTCTAGATTCACAACTACACATTCTTGCAATAGTTGCAGTTGGGAAGTGTTATGATTAGGACTCCCGAAATACACCTTAAATCTACTAGCCCCCAAAATTTTACTCGTCCAAGGTTTTTTTTTTTTTTTTTCTGCACAAAATGTTGACAAAACAAAGTAATATATTCTTTAATTCTAAGTTTATCTTACACGTAATTATACAGACATATTCTTTCCTTTAAAGTGAATTTAAAACATACACTACAGTGCATCTCATCACAACTCATTTTATGTTTTCCTTTCTTTATTGTTCATAGTGAAAGGTGAATGTATATAAATTATTCATGAACAATAATTTAACAAGAAACACAAATTGTAAAATTCAAGAAAACAAGAGTAGATAACATTCAATGTGGAGCCAGATTCAGCTTTCACGATGCACTCAGTCACTTGATCTGGTCTTTGACTTGTCTTTGCAAGATAATTGCATTTTCTAACCTGGATTTTCTAACTTGTGTTTTGTTCACGGATGAAGCTTCATTTACCTGCGAAGGGGGTCTTCAATCACCACAGTGCTCATGTGTGAGCCCATGAGAACCCACACACAGTGCATCACATGCTGCACAACAATCCTTTGTTAATGTATGGGCAGGTATCGTCGCTGACTGTTTAGTCGGCCTGTACCTATTACCACCCTGACTGGACTTCCAGAAGTATCGGACCTTTCTGGAAGAAGTTCTGCCGGATTCACAGACCAATGTTCCAATGACTGTGCATTGACAGATGTGGTTCCAACAGGATGGGGCTCCAGCCCCTCTCAAATCTGTGTGTCAGTATTTGGACAGGTCCTTTGGGGCTTGATGGATTGGGCATGGTGGACCCATTGCATGTCCCCCATGCTCACCTGATTTATTGAGCATTGATTTCTTTCTGTGGGAGAACCTTAAATGTGGGGGAAGCCAACAGAAATGCCTGTTGCCTCTGACATGGACCTCGTGTCAAGAATCGGCATTGTCGCTGCTAATATCCTGGAAAATCTAGGTATTTTCGAGAATGTACGGCAATCAATGCGTCGTCGGTGTCAGGCATGCATCGCTGTTAATGGTCGTAACTTCGAGCACCTGATGTGAAACCATATTATGTATCCAACTACTATTGTACTGTTCAGTTACACCTAATAAAGTTTTTTACACTATTTCCTGCCTTGTGTTATTTCTGTATCTTTGTGTCCCTGTTAGTACCTTCCTGTGGTGTTTCCGGTCATGCTTTCCTATGTGAATATGGTTGATTTTGATGTTCCCTACCTCCCCTCAAAGTTTGTATGTGGAATTTTGAACCACCCTGTGTGTGTGTGTGTGTGTGTGTGTGTGTGTGTGTGTGTAAAGTTAACTTTGAATGAGATGAATGCATTGATTTGATTAAAAATTTTATTTATTGGAAACTGTAGTTTAATTTAACTGCATATCTTCTTCTTCTTGAGTATTCTGCAATTAAGCAGGTTCTTCTCTTAGTAGCAAAAACTACTAAGTTTTTGTTCTGTTTATGTTCTGAGTTCTGTTCTGAGCCTTCTCTTTCAAGGTTGTGTACCTGTCTCCATTCAGCATGTCATCTAATATTGTTTTCCTTACTCTTCCTCTGGGTCTTTTTCCTTCCATGGCATCTGATGATTCCATTCCCTCTCAGAATATGTCCGATCCAGTTTCCCTTTCTTCTTTTCATCGTCCTTAACAGACTTCTTTCTTCTTCTACTCTTTTTAAGACAATTTTATTAGTTATTTTATCTGTCCATTTGGTTTTTTCCACCTTTCTCCAAATCCACATTTCAAAGCTTTCCAAAATCTTACTTTCTTCAATCTAAGTTTTAGCTACATAGAGGGCAACACTCCACACATGACATTTTATTAGTCTTTTCTTTGGGTTTCTATCCATTTTACTTCTGAATAAATTCCATTTTCTATTAAAGGCATTTCTTCCCATCACTGTTCTTGCTTTTATGTCACTTTTACATCTTCCATCACTGCTAATCACACTTCCTAGATATTTCAATGTCTTTACTTGATTCATATTTTCACCATTTATTCCAATATCCATATTTTCCTCTTTCCTTGCTATTTTCATTACCTTTGTCTTTCTTATGTTAATTTTCATTCCATAATTGGTAGAAGATTCCAGTAATCTGTTCAACAGATGTTGTAGTCCTGTTTCAGTATTTGATGATAATGCCTTGTTATCTGCATATCTTATTGCAGATATCTGTCTACCTCCAATCTTTATTTCTTCTTCCAAATTCTCCAGTGCCTCTTTTAGCATTGCTTCTGAATACATGTTAAACAAAATTGGTGACAGAAAACAGCCTTGTCTTACTCCTCGTCCAATAATACCTGGTTCTGTTGTACCATATATGTCTCTCACCATGGCAGTTTGTCCCATATACAGTCATACCCCGAAGTTACGTGTTAGGTGGGACCAACAAAAAGGTGCGTAACTCTGGTATAATTTTGCATACAAACATACAAAATATTAGTTAATCGGGACCAAAGGTTTACAAAAACACCTATATTTTTTAAGAAATATAATCATAATTGTAGTTTTTCGTACATAAAAAAAAAAAGTTATTTCGATGTCAATGATTTCATAAAATCTAATAGATTCATCTGACGGCATAATGTCTTTTTCTTGTCGCACAAAATTTCTTCATAGCAAGGTAATGAATTTTTTATTCCTTACCTTGTGGCTACAATTCGTTCCTCGTTAGAATCTATGTTCTCCAAACTCTGTAAACTTTTCTTTTATGATTGTTCTTACTGTGGGTTCCTGTAGATCAAACTTCTTTGCTAGCTCACAAATTTTCATTTCGACTTCAAAATCCTTAATAATGTTGAGTTTTGTTTCCAAAGTCAATGTTTTTCTTTTCTTGCTAGCCATAGAAGAATCGGATGTGTTTCCTTTGGACGACATTATTATTTTTTATGTGGTAAAATTTTTATCAAGAACATAACATTAAACAATCGCCAGTTTGTAGACTATAAAAACCATGTATGAATGGAGACCGTGCGAAACACGTCAGTGCTTGTTCATAGCATGTGCGACATTGGCGAATGCGGCTGACACCAGAAAGATACGGCTAACGGCGTAGCAGGACGGGAATACGTACATATATGAAACCGTGTAACTCCGGATTCGCGTAAGTCTGGATATGACTGTATAGTGAAATAATTAGCCTTCTGTCTTTCCAATCTATACCAATCTTTTCCACTACTTCCACCATCTTATCCCATTTTACAAAGTCAAAAGTTTTTTTAAAATCTATATAATAGATATTAATTTCTTTATTCACTTCCAGACTACTTTCACTTACAATTCTTAACAGTCCAATCGCATCTCTTGTTCCCCTACTCTTCCTGAAACCAAACTGATCTTCTCCCAGAAATTCTTCCACCTTAGATGCAATTCTTCATGTTAAGATTCTCATAAGTATTTTTGATGTATGGGAAATGAGGCTTATTATTCTAAAATCCTTGCAGTTCACTGCATTACTTTTCTTTGGTATAGGTATAAATATTAAGGTCATAAAATCTTTTGGTAATTCTCCTTTGTTATAAATTAAACTTATTATTTTGGTTATTTCTTCAGTTCCTTTCTTCTGAAGTTGTTTCAGAAGAAAGGAACTGAAAATGTAACTGCATATATGATATATAAAACATTTTCTCCTGTACTGGAAGTGTGTGAGATTTATTTTCAAGTAAAGCACCATAACGATAACAAATAAAGGCCGATGATCTTTACAGCTTCACGACTGAAATGAAAACTGGAAGTGTGTCGTGTGCAGCATGCATGAAAGTGAAATGAACCCTATATATTGCTCTGAGGGAAATGAGATTTTTGGAACACAAAAGCAGATATTTACAAAGTTTTTCATATAGAAAGAAAAACATCTAAATTAAGTTGTTTTTCAAAACTGGGATGCAGCGTTTAATTACTTTGAAAAAACAGTCTTTCATATAGAAGGAACAATAAAGTTCTGAACTTTAAAGGAGATAAAAGGAGGGATGAAAGCAAAGTTGATTGGCTCACATTATAACTTTTAGAGAAAACCGACAAATATAATTGCAGATGTTTTTGCTGTTCTTTAAAATTGAAAGGCTGTAGTTTCAAATTAAGGATTTCCAGAAGTTTTATTTCCAACTCACTGAAAATAACATTTCTTTAATAAATTCACTGACAGCCACTAGTGATAAAATAGCTTGACAGTGAATGAGCTGTTTTAAGGTAAAAAATAAAGTAAATTATGCAGTGGAGGATATATACATATATATATGTGTGTGTGTGTGTGTGTATATACAGGGTGTTCGGGATAAATTTGACATATTTATAATTAATTATATTTTTCCGTAAGTTACATGTATTAACACACACTTCTCTTCATTTAAAAGTTTGGACCCTTCTTCATTCATATACAAGATGTCAGAAAGGATGGATAGCTGGAACCCACCTGAATCATGGAAGAGAATAACTTGTATCATGATGATTCGTGCCCGCCATCAAAATAAGGATATTACGACTGCTGCCCAATGCTCCCTGAATACAGTAAAAACAATCAGGCATGAACTAGAGACTTGCAATGGTGACTACGAGGATGTAGCAAGAAGAAAGATCCCTAGCAGACGATCTGATTGCGTTCGTACAGCAGAATTCCTCGCAAATCTGCAGGAACAGGTGTTGAAGAACCCTGGCATTGGAATTCGGGCTTTGTTCGTGGAGTTGCTAACTGTAGTCAAGCCCTGGATAACAAGGGTAGCCAATGGTAGGCCGTATGTATGGCAGCAGGATTCGGCCCCTTGCCACACCTCTGGGAAAAGTCAAAAATGGTTGTCTGAAAATTTCTACGACTTCACCAGTCCAAATGTTTGGCCTCCAAACTCCCCAGACCTTAACCTCATGGATTATTTTGTATGGGGCGCAGTTGAAAAAGACACCAATCGCACTTCCAGTAATACAAAAGCCCAGTTAATGGATAAAATTAAAACAGTTTTTGCGGCCCTTCCCAGGGAGACTGTAGCATCAGCTTGTTCGAGGTTCCGAAGCAGAATTGAAGCTGTGATCGATGCTAATGGTGGTTATTTTGAGTAAATCTTGTTGATAGTATTGTAATTAACTCTGCCTGTAATGTTTTTTTGTCAATTCATTAAATTTAATAGATACAAAGAAGATTTTCTTTTTCCTTACGAAACTGTCAAATTTATCCCGAACACCCTGTATATATATATATTCCCATATATCAAAAATACTTATGAGAATCTTGACACGAAGAATTGCATCTAAGATGGAAGAATTTCTTGGAGATCAGTTTGGTTTCATGAAGAGTAGGGGAACAAGAGATGCGATTGGACTATTAAGAATAGTAAGTGAAAGTAGGCCTGGAAGTGAATAAAGAAGTTAATATATATATATATATATATATATATATATATATTAATTAAGGATACCAAGAAATTTTATACTTGGTTTTAATCCTTTTCCCAAGTGAGCAAAACAAAGTTTTGTGCTTGAAATATATTCATGTCTGAGCTACTTGTATATAGAGGCTAATGACTTCATATCATTTGCCTTAATATGTATCCGATAATGCAAAGCACACCCCTTTTCATGATGTATAATGCAATGCATAATGGAAAGGGCCACTGCCCAGACCGGTTTCGACCTTTATTAAGTGTTTTAGTACAGGTCAATCTCCAAAAACTGGTGTGATTCCCCAACAATGAGCAACCTGAAGGATCAAAAACTTGGCGTTGTTCTCCCTCAGTAACAGGTTCACCCTGTCACTGAGAAGAACTCTCAGCGTTGGCCTACCCGATGGCAGGCTCACCCAACCACCAAGCATAGCCGCTCATATTTCATCTAGGGTGTGGGGGGAATAACAGCAACAGCCGTGCCTCAGTCAGCTTCATGAGCTACAGCATTGCCATTCATTTCATCACCTAAGCTTCCAACCAGTTTCAACCTTTATTGAGGTCTCTTCATTGGGAGCCAGACCCGGGAGAGATACCAAGGTTGAAGTAATGCAGAAGTCCTATACATCTCATGTACAAGTAGACAAAAGGTGCTTGACCTGCTTATTAAAAATCTCTGGATGAGGAAAAGATGTGGAAAGTTTTTTACCTTGGGTGTAAAATATGTTAAAAATACCAAGAAATTTTATACTTGGTTTAATCCTTTTCCCAAGTAAGCAAAACAAAGTTTTGCATTTGATATATATATATATATATATATATATATTCATGTCTGAGCTACTTGTATATAGAGGCTGATGACTTCATATTGCTTGCCTTAGTATGTATCCCATAATGCAAAGCACACCCCCTTTCGGGCGTGTATAATGCAATGCATAATGGGAAAGGCCACTACCCAGACGGGTTTCGATCTTTATTGAGGTCTCTCATTCTATGGAGTCTTCTGAATATATTTTTATTGGCTGACACTTGGGAGTAATTTTAATATCGTGGAGTTTCCAAGTCTCCGAAATCACATAGGAGTAATTGATGTTTATAGAGTTGCAATCTCTTCTTATAGCTACAGTTTATGAAATCTGAAATCCATAACTGATTTTCCTTGTTTTGAAAGTCTAGGATGGTGGCTTTCTCAATTTGGGGAATATGGTGTTTTTTTTTCAAATGTGTGGATTGCATTTGATGTTTTGCCAATAATCGATTTTTTTTATTATTTTGGCTTTTATTCTTTTTATTTTAGTTACTATTGCTTAGATGTTCAGGAATATGGATATTGTCAGTAATTGCCAGTATTTGGCACATCTGTAATCCAGCATACTAAACCCTTCCCTGCTCCCTGCCATTACTTTTTATCGTTCATGTGGGAACAATGTCTTATGTATTGAAGACTCAACATGCATAAACTTCCTACATGTAACCTCACTCAATGACTTCAGTAACATACTTAAATTTACCATAGAATCCCAACATAATGAATCTGTACTTCTTCTTTAATAACAACTATTCCAACAGAAACTGTAATATCAGGTAGATCAAATCTCTCCATTTCTTTCTATCCCAAAATCTTTCTTCATGAACACTGTACCAGTTCAGGTTTTTCTTTTCTAGATCTTCATTTACCTGATCTCTCTACCTTTTCCATTCTCTTCCTCTTTGTCACTTCCCCTCAAATTTCATTTCATGCATTCTTCTTGGTATTTAATCGGATCCAGTAGCCATAGAAGCAAAAATATTCCATAAACCTACATACATTGGAAACCACCTTCACTTCAATCCTACATTCCAAACTCTATTAAAAACAGGAGACATTCTTTCTCAGTTCATCAATGCATATAAATTCTCATCCAACAGCAGGCATCTCATTAATGAAATTAAAAAATTAACACATTTTCAAAATTCAAGAATATCAACCACAATTAAGGAATTATGCAAACTTAACAGCCAGGATTCAGTTTACCATTCCACATAGTAAAAAAAAAATTTGTGTAATTATAATAGTAAAACTACCCTATATTAATAATATACATATAATGCTTTTAACTATATTTCTTTTTATACATACAAACTAGAAATTAATTTTTACTACTACTAGTTGCAAACTGGATACCTTTCAGAAACACGCCAAAAATTCATACATGCAAAGAAATATTTAAATAACACCATACAGAATACAGATTTCTTTGCCAACTGGATTGTAACCATTACATCTCTATGGTCACATCTGGTAGAGCACATTCAGCACTTTCCTGAGCACCTAAGTAATAATAACAAAAATAAAAAGAATAAAAACCAAAGTAATAAAAAAGAAACTATTACTGCAAAAGAGAAATTGCAATCCACACATTCATAAACAACCATATCCCTAAATTAAGAAAGTCACCATCTTAAACTTTCAAAATGATGAAATTAAGTTACTAAATTCAGATACTATAGCTATAAGATGTGTTAGCAACTCTGCAAACATCCATGGCTTGTATGTGATCCCAGAGAATTGAAAGCTCTATGATATTAAAATTATTAACACCATGTTCCAACATAAAAATGTGCACAAGTTCACATGGTGAGAAGATACAAGAAATAAGAAGAGCCTCATTGACTACATCATTGTAGATAGTGATAGCTTCAAAAAAGGCTCAAGATAGAAGATGTACAGAGAAATTGAAATTGGAGGTGACCATTACTTAGTGCTAAAGAGAATAAAAATGAATATTACATAGAAAAGAACAGTATGTAAAAAAAAGTTTTAAAAATAATTAAAGTTGAGCTGATTTTACAGGTAGACGTAGACTTGACTGTACAAACATTATCAAAGTAAATTTCAAGCAGTTTGAAAACAAGAATCAAACATTTCAGTCTCAGTGGCAAACTGTAAAGAAAACATTGATTGATTCTGCTAGGAAGACATGTAGTGAAGTTGTCTGTAAGGATAGAAAAAATAAGAACCCCATTGTGGATGCAAGAAGTTAAAGAAGTAGTTCCTGTAAAAGAAGAAAGCATACCAAAAGTTCCTAGCAAATAAGTATCGTAAAAGAATACAGAGAAAAATGTAAGAGAGCTAGGCCATGTGTAAAAGTAGCTAAGTAAAATTCATTGATAAGAGTATGGAAAATAAATATCAGGAAGGTGGCAAAATGTTTTGGAGTCTACTGAAAAAGCTTAGAAAATGGAGGAAAGAATACTATAAAGGGAATCAAAGATGATAAAGGTGACATGAAAACTGAAGATAAGGATATCGTAAATATCTGATATAATTACTTTGAATGACTTGTTAAACAAAACAAGCAGTGAGTAACAGAACCATACTACAGCATTTTCAAGAGGATTGCGAAGAGGAGGAACATAACTATAATTGAGGTAGAAATAGCAATCAGAAACTTAAAATTTAGAAAGGCAGTTGGAGTAGATGATATATGACCAGAAATGCTTAAGTATGGATGTATAAAAGTTTTACCTGCATCTTTCAGAGGGCCTACTCAGATGGTTGAATACCAGTTGGAATAGCGCTCTAATAGTTCCGATCTATAAAAATGCGAATGAAGCTGATTGGGAAAATTAGAATGAAAAAGAGAATTGCAGGAGAATTTCTCTACTAGCTGTTCTAGGTAAGATTTATGCAAGCAGATTTTCACTTTGAAAAATAGTTGAGAAATTATGGGAATGTGACTAAGCTCTGTGTTTAAGGTTGGTAGATCTGGAAAAGGCATACAGCAAGGTGACTAGGGAAAAACTTTTCAAAACACTGAAATTATATGGGGTAAATGGCACATTATACAGCATACTACAAGTCTGCATAAGAATTGATACAGTAAGATGGTTTGATGCAAAATCAGGGGTAAGAAAAGAATGCACATTATCTCCACTCTTATTTATCATTAATATGGATCACACTGTGAAAGAATGTCAAGCCTGATATTAGAATTGAAGATGTCAACTTAGCTCTGCTTTATGCAGATGATGTTGTGCTCATAAACACATCTAGTGCAAGTCTGTCTCCAGGATTCACTAACTGAATTGAATAAGCTGTAATAGATTTAGCATGAAAATCAGCAATAAAAAGACCAAAATTATGAAAATAGGCAGAAGCCTAGGAAATTTTAGCTGCATTCTTTATGGAAATTTTATAGAACAAGTAAAATATTTCAGCTATTTAGGTGCAGTTTTTAGTTAAGATAGTGTGTTAAATCTGGAAATAGACAACAGAATAAGCTGAGCTGGTATGGTAGATAGCTGGCTGAATAAATTTATATGGAATAAGAGAGAAATTAGCTTAAACACAAACTAGCAGCATACAAGATGGTGTTCAAACCAGTTTTAAGTTATGGCTCTGAGAGTTGGGTTAGAAATAAAGCGCTTGATCAAAGATTAGAAATCACAGATATGAGCGTTCTGAGAAAAATGAGTTGAGTGAACTAATGGCATCAATGGTAGAATCATATTAAAAATGAAGATATTAGAAAGTAAGTTGACGCATTTAAGAATGTGTCAGCTGTGCTAACCTTAGGTAGTATGGCCACTTAAATAGAATGGGCGAAGAAAGGTTAGCAAAACAGGTGTTTGCTGAGATTGCAGAAAAGAGACCCATAGGAAAACCAAGGTCTAGGTGGGTTGATTCGGTCAGAAGTGCCTAAGAAGCATGAAATGTTAGATGTGACAAATATTGGAGTGTTGACTAATAGACCAATCTGGAAGAAAATTGGTATTGGAGATTAATAATAATGTAATCTTAATCATGTAACTGCTCTCATAATAGACTGAACACTGTAAATTAAAGATGCGAAGAAATTATATTCTTGGTTTAATCCATTTTCCAAGTGTAAGCAAACAAGGCTATCACGTGAAGTAACTTCACAACTGGACAACTTATGTGCAGAGGCTAATGATTTCACATCACTTGTCTTAGTATCCCATAATGTAAAACTCATATCCTTACAGACATATAATGCTTGGTATCCCTTCTGAGTCTGTCTCCCACTGATAATACCACAATAAAGGACAAAACTGGTCTGGGTGGTGACCCTTCCCATAATGTATAGCATTATACATGTCTGTAAGGATCTGTACTTTGCATTATGGGATACTAAGGCAAGTGATGTGAAGGCGTTAGCCTCTATTGACAAGTTGCCTAGTTGTGAAGTTACATCACGCTCAAACTTTGTTTGTTTACACTTGGATAAAGTATTAAACCAAGAATATAATTTCTTGGCATCTTTAATTTATAGTATAACCAAGTGAAAAAACTTTCAACAGGAATTTGAAGTCAGGAGGGGTCTCTCTCTTAAGATTATGACTATTTTTCAACGACACAGTGATCATGCTGTACTTTCTTGGGAAGTATCTAATTATATTGATGTTCCCATTAGAACAGGTTACATGCTCAATCACAAAGCTGGAAATTATGATCAACTTACAGTTCTATCTTTGAAAAAGTGCTTAAATGAGGTAGTATCTGAATGTATCCCTAATGTTCGAAGAAGAAATAAGTTGGGAGTGAAACCTTATTAAGCACTAGATCCACAAGAAGATGATGTGTTAAGAATATCGTGAAAGGAGTTAGTAAATATGTAAAGCTCAGGCCAGAAAAGTAACAAGTATTGTGTGAAAAGCTAAATCAGAGTATAAAAAGAAACTGGCTATGCAGGCTAAAGGCAGTCTAAAAGAATTTTATTTGTTATGCTGCAAGCAGAAGAAGGAATGAATGTCAAAGAATAACTACTGGCTGATGGTACTTTAGTGCCAGAAGCTAATGAGATTGTTCAATTAATGAGTGCTCACTTTGCTAATATATATATTAACCAGGTATATGTAATATGATGCACAGTGCTACTAGTATATTGGATGGAGAGTAAGAGGTGCATGAAATGAGATCGAAGAGCTGTTGCATAACCTGGATAAGAATTTGTCAATAGACACAGATGGAATACCAGCACATTTGCTAAAGGAATATTCTGCAGGATTGGCTAGGCCTTTAACATGTTTGTATAACTTGAGTCTCAGCTCAGGAATGGAAGGAATGTATGATAGTTCCACTGTACAAGGGTGCAAAAACTTGATGCGACTGACTACCGACCCCTCAGTATCTCTGGTGTGGTAATGAAAATTTTAGAGAAGTTGGTAAGACTTGCATACAGAAATAGGTAGACAAACAAGCTATACTCTGCAAGGAGCAGCATGGATTTACTAAAGAAAGATTGTTTTAGCAATTTGCTCATATTTTATAACAATGTTACAACTGAGTTGGATAAAGGGAATGGATACACCATGATAATATTGGATTTTTGTAAGGCATTTCATAGGATACCACATGAAAGGCTGTTGTATAAATTGGAGAATATAGGATTGGAATATGAACTCTTGACTTGGATCAGGGGATGGTTGACAGACAGATATCAAAAAGTGGTATATGGTAGGCATGAATCTGCCAGATTTAAGGTGACCAGTGGTATACCTCAGGGTTCAGTCCTTGGACCATTATAGTTCAATCTATACATTAATGACATCAGGAAGGATCTAACATCAGATGTGCAATTGTTTGCCGATGATATGATGCGAAGATAGGCAGGGCAATTGTTTGTCAATGCTGCTGATATCCAGCACTTACAAAATGTTTTGAATAGGCTGGAAATTTGGGCAAATAAAAATGGCTGCCAGTTTAATGTTAGTAAGTGTAAAGTTATGCTCTTTGGTGTGATGAAATTTCCGGTGGCATATTACATTAGCAGGGTTATGATACAAGAAGCTGATGAGGGTAGTAATGGTGGATAGGAATTTGAAGTTCAAAGGTCTAACAACAGTTGCAAATACAACTCAAATGATAATTGTGATGTTCAAGCAAACCTTGACATGAAAGGATACGAAAGTCATTTTGTTTCTTTATAAGGCTTTGATAAGACCTCACATGAATTATTGTGTGTGGATTTGGTCTCCCAGGTTCCAAGGAGATAAAGAAGAAAGGGTGCAAAGAAGAGTTAAAAAAGTATATCAGGATTAATGGATTTAGATTATGAGGACAGATTACAAGTATGGAAATTACAGGCTCTTGTTAACAAGGGAAAAAGAGGTAATATGATAGAGGTCTATAAATTTCTGAATGGGTGTTATAGGATATCGTCTGAAGAAATTTTTTGTTATATGGAAAGTGGAGAGAGAGAGAGAGAACATAAGGACATCCATGGAAGTTAGGTTTGTTGACAGTTAAGAAAGGGGTAAGTGCTAGGTTTTTTCCTCAAAAGGCAATGAGTGAGTGGAATAAGTTGCGATTAGGCATAGTGAGTGCATATAGTGTGAATGAATTTAAGAGATGGTATGACACTTGGTTTAGGTGATTTGTAGCCTCCCTTGGTGAGTCCTTGACTCTATGGAGGTCTCAGATAATAGTAATAATGAATAAATTACTTTGAAGTATCAGCCAATAAAGAATGATTATTTATTTGATTTAGCCATCTAAAGACATATTTCGGTGATTACACCACATTTTTTTATTATTCAGTTCTATAAAACACTGAAATAATATTATTTCAGTGTTTTATAGAACTGAATAATCAAAAAATGTGGTGTAATCACCGAAATGTCGTTTGAACCAATTAGCCACAGAAGTTTACTCCTGCAATTAGCCATCTAAGTCAACTCCACCAATTTTTCCACCTTTCATCTTATTTATTTCCCTCTGAAGAGTGCTTATCGTAATTCTGCTGAGATGGTGTCACGTTGAATCACATAATACACTGTACCTATGAGATTTTCCTTTTCTGCAATTTTAAATTATTTCTCCATATATTTTTAACCTTTATTCTTTCATATAGATTTTCCTTTTCTTCAGTTTTAAATTATTTCTCCATATATTTTTAACCTTTATTCTTTAATATTTTATGGTTGTTTGATTCTCTTTTTAACCCTTTAAAATAATTTATCCATATAGTCTTAGTTAAATTATCAGATTTATGAAGATATTTGAAGTATGAAATACTGCAGTTCTACCCTAAATATAATTTCAGGGTATGTTTTTCAAAATGCATATCTGTTGTTGATTTGTAACCTAACGCAAATTTCACAATTGTTTTAATCACTAAATCACAGGTCTAAAGTAAGTGGATTGAAAACTTAGGGATGCTCCTAAACAAAATAGAAATTCTATGTTACATTGATTTGAAATTAGGGGAGCTTCATAAAAACTAAAATAATAATATATTATACAAATCCTTTTGTCCGTCAAACACACTCTACACATTCACAAACACCATATCATTCACCCTGCTTAACCTACTCATTGACTCGTATGCTATCATGGCTCTTCTCAAATGATCTCTGTCATACTGTGGTATTAGACTCAATACCTTAACTTTCTCACTCTTCTCATTTACTACTTAGTAAATCTTTCATATTCTCCTTCATATCATACTTGTCTCCTTTTAAATCATCGTTTGAGGCAAAACAATATTCTTTCACTTTGCTCTTCTTTCCAATAGACTCACTAACATCATTAATCTTTGAACCTATGATGCACTATTTCATCAGTCCTCTTGTCAAGGGCAACTCTCATGATGGAATCACCATACAAGATTCTTTTTTCTTTTCTCTTCTTTCTTAGTTGAAATTCCATTCTCTTTTCTCACACCTCTTTCTTTCTATATGCTGTCTGCTGAACTTCTTGTCAGATATTTCTGCATTCACTCTTGCTCGTATTTCATTCTAGGCACTGTATGTAGACATGCTATCTATCTCCCTTATTATAACCAATTCTTCACCTGTTTCATATTGCTGTTCTTTGATTATCACTTTCTTTATGTTTTCACACATATTCTTGGTTATGCCTACCTCTTCGGTCACTGATCTCAACCCCAACTTCTGAATCTTGCTGTTGTAACATTCTTGGCACTCTCACTACTCTTGTTTTCGAACCAAAGTCCATTCACCTTTGATAACGTTGCACCAGGTTGAATTCCTTGAACAATGATGATTTACATGCCATTGTTCTACTTTGCATCAGTGCAGTGTGACATGCTAAGTAACCTACATGTAAAATAACTTTTATTAAACCACAAAATTAACTTGTCTAATAGTTTTTTCAGGAAATGACAAAATATATTAGAATATTAATTAAAAACTTGCCTATGTTTTAGCAGTGTTACATTGCCATCTTCAGGGATCACAAAACAATATGTTCATGCAGGCACTAACACTAAACAAATGAGACTGAAGAAAAGCAACTGAAGTTGGTCCTATAGTCCTAAAGGTGTTCCTTAGCAAGCTAAATTGGGTTGTCTTGGCTGTTGGGCTGATGTTCTTAGTATACAAGCTCCCCAAATTTGGGGCAGTCTCATGCACCCAAATTTGAAGTTTGGGAAGTTTTTCAGAGCTGAGGCTAATTCAAGGAATAATCTTTCATACTTGCTGTAGTGTAATAAAGTGGCCATCTTCCAGCAATTTTGTTGTGGGTGTCCACTGCATGGTCAGCTAGTCCTGAGTGGCTATATTGGTGAAACCAGATCTAGTCCTCGTGTTCAGATTTCCTGATATTGGCTGTCTTGCCTGTTTGGCCGTAGTAGGACAGTTTGCAACTGCAAGGGACCTGGTATACTCCAGATACGTCTAGGGTAAGTGGCTGATCTTTGGTGGAGCAGATAAGAGATGCCAATTTCTGGTAAGTGACATCTGCCAGATGTTGCATACCAGCCATTTATTTTGTATCATGATTCTGATGTAATCGCTAGGCATTCAATTTGCTATAGTGAAAGTTTTTGACTCTTGCTTTTTCAAATTAGTGAGCTTAAAATAGCATTGTTTCAATTAGACTTAAGCTAGGACTTTTCTGAAGTTTGTGATTATTCATCATTTTTAGTAGATGTGCACTAAAGCAAACACCATATTATGAAATGATGTGCAATAACAAACTTCAGAAAAGTCCTGGCTTAAGTCCCATAGAAACCTTTTGTGTCAGAAAAGTAAGATTTTTCCATATCACTTTCAGTTTCCATCAACTCTGCTAACAGCAGAAGTGAGTGAGTTGTGAATGCAGAATAAACTTAATTTTGTGAGGTTGGCAAGCATGTGACTTACTCAGTTCATAAATTTTTATTTGTTCTTAAAAATTCCTTCTTAACATCCATTAAAACAGGTATAGCAGCATATTTGCAAATAGTCTATCTTCATAAAAAATAAACCCAAATATTGAAAACAAGCTATATAAAGAACCATAAATGTTCCATTGAGTTGTTGTGTATTGATTATTTATAGATATTATGTTTGTTATATTGGTATTTTTATTATTGCTCTTATTTTTTTTTAAATGTTAGTTAATATTATATTTTTAGAATTATGATATTTAAAACAGGGCAAATATTCAGGATGTGCTAGGTGTGTGTTGCTCATCAATCAAATAGCAACGACACCGATATTATATTTTTGCATTTATTCCTGTTAAAGGCTTTCTTACTTATTTCCAATTTCCAGACTTCGCTTGATTTCTAAAAGCAAACACAATATACTAATGCTTCACGAAAAGGACTGTTTTTGACTTGTAAACATTGCATCACATTTGTGTTAATAGCCCGGTGTGCATTCAAAATACATACACCTTTGAGCCCTTTGAAAAGATGTACAGATGGTGCAGTAGGTCAAATTCTTAGCTTTCTAGTAGGTTTAAACTGCTCAGAAAGTGAGGCAGGGTGAGCTCTGAGACAGTAGCACCTAGAAGTTGTGATTGGTTATTGTGTTAACCAGTTCAGTTGAATGTTGTCATATGTCATGAGTTGCTGTTTTTGTTTTCTGAGTTTCATCTGTTTTGTGTGCATGAAGTGTGAACTGACATCGCAGGCAGGTTTTTATATATAATATACACAAGTTTTAAATATATAATTTTCCATAAATTTATAACTGTTTTGCCAATATTTCCAATGGGAAACAGTATTGTAGTCAAAGGAGGTAAGCCTCATCTTCCTCTTCCAAATTTTACATTTTTGAGTAATTCAAATATACCTACCAAATAGAGCATTCTCCTTTCATTATTGTTTTCTAATATACAGCATCTTGAAACAAACACCTTGTTCCCCACTCTGCACATATTTCGTTACAATTATATCGATAAAAATGCAATCATAGTCAAAGTGATGTGAATTTTGTACCATGGATTGCATAAGCCACGACAGTACACCTAACTGAAATGGACATGTGATGCCACTGGTTTAAAAATATGCATTTCATACACTTTAAAATTGGAATTTGATGTTGGACAATTGAGTAAAAAATTAAAATTGTATTATAGTTGATTTGATTTACAGTTTTGGTTGGCAACTACAATTAGTTAATCTTGAATGGCAGGCAGTTTTAGGGCTCAGTGCTGGTCTAGGACAGGAGTATGCATAGGATTTGAAATATTTAGTGATAATTTAGCTTTGAGCAGGATAAAATTGAATATCATATCGAACATTATGTAAGGAAGTTTTAAAATGATCAAAGTTGACAAACTTTTAGAGTTCAGTTGTAAACTCAAATGCATATATAATAATCAAGAAAAATGAATGGGTTTGAAAATAAGAACAAAACTTTGGAGAATCATTGGCAGGCCATGAAGAAAACATTCTTTGATTCAGAGAAACATGTGGTAAGGTTGTCTGCAAGGATAGAAAAATCAGAACTATACGGTAGTAGCAAGAATTGAAATTGCCAGGGAAAGAAAAGCAGAAAGCATATCGAAAGTTCCTGGCAAGTAAGTTAGCTTGTGCTCTGAGAGAATACAGAGAAAAAAATGAAGGAAAACAAAGCACTGTGTAAAACTAGCTGAATAAAGTTGTGGAAAGACTTTGGTAAGAGCATAGAAAATAAATCTCAGAAAAGTGGCAAAATGTTCTGGAAACTATTGGAAAAAAAAAAAAAAAACATTTGAAATGGACGTAAGAATACTACAGAAAGAATCATGATAAAGGTGATGTGAAACTGTAGATATTTTCCGTTTGAAAAACTGCTAAACAAAACAAGTGAGGACAAGCGTGATGGTAGAAAACATTCAAATGGAATGCAATAAGGAATGTATATATATATATATATATATATATATATATATATATCAATACTTGAGGTAGAAACTTCGCAGTCTGTAGCCTCCTCCTCAAATCATGTGTTGGTCATCCTTATAATTTTTCAGGGCATTGAAATTTTATATATATATATATATATGTTTTTTTTTTCCCAATTTTTTGGAAAGCTAAAATCATGTTTTCAGTTTTTTAAAAACAACAAATCAACATGTGTTAAGATCGTAATCATTAAAATCGGTGTTATTAAAAATCCAGCTCTAGTAGATGATATTTGATCAGTTGCGCTAATTGGTCGAATATCATTATGGATACCTCAGATATGGAGGTACAAAATTTTTTTTCTAGTGGCTACACTTCATAATCCAGAATTTCATGGTCAGAAGTCAAATTCCAGATGATTATAGTAGATATCTCATTGTATCCATCTTTAAAAAGGGAAATAAAACTGAATGTGAGAATTGCAGAGGAAAGCCCTCTGCAATTCTCACAATACAGGCACATGCAACTATATGTTATAAGAATATGCTAAGAAAAATTGTGGAAGAGAAGCTTGGAGAACAGGATGGGTTTAGGTCAAATAGTTGCTAAGATCAGATTTTCACTTTAAGTAAATAGTTAAGAAAACTTGGGAATATAACAAGGATCTCTGTTTAAGTTTACTACATCTGGTAGAAGACATATGAGAAAGTGCCAATCGAAAACTGTTCACACCTACAATTATGTGGTGTAATTGGGACATTATATCAAGCAATACGTCTTTTGAGTTGTGAGCAGTTAAAATTGAAGGTCATATATAGATATTATTGTAATCTTTTCTCACACTTGATATTAAATCAGGTGTGAGAAAAGATTACACATCATCTCCACTGTTATTCATAATCTATCAGGATCACATTTTGAAGAAAGTGGCATTGAACTTCATTGTAGTTGGAGATGATAATCGCTTTTTTTTTTTTTTTAACTTTATGCAGATGATATATTCATAAATAAATCCAGTATAAATCTGCAGAATTCCCTAACTAAATTGAATAACTGCTATAATAAATCTAATATAAAGAACAAAAAAAATAGGTAGAAACATTGAAAACATCAATTACATCCTCAATGCAGAACCTATATTATTATTGTTCTTACTATTATTGTACAGGCACCTGCATGGAGTCAGAAACCTCATTGCAGGATACACAATCTATCATACCTCCTTGAACCCGTTAACAGACAAATCACTCACAACTGACTGGCAATCTATTTCACTGATTCATAACTCTCCAAGCAAAAAATCCCGTCCTCGTGTCACTACTAACAACATTTTATTCGGCCTCCAGTGATGACCTCTTGTTCTGTCCCGTCTAGCCAAGCACTGAAACGTTTCCCATGCTTCAATCCTATATATAATCCTTTAAGTAACTTAAGAAGTGTTTTTTTTTTTTATCATATCTCCTCTTTTTTGCCTATTAACCAAATGATGCAGCCCATAAACCCTCAGTCTATTCATATGGAATGTTCCATAGACCACTCACCATCTTGATTGTTGCCTTTGATTCCTCTCCACCACTTTTTCATCATGAAACCAGGCCTGAGCACAGTACTCCAGATGTGGACATATTGATTAACCATCCCTCTACCTAATTTTGCATTATTAGCATATTGAATATTTTCTTTCAGGTTATTTCCTGAAAGATGTATAATTTATGTACAAATTAAGCAGTAGTGGTCCCAGCACTGAATTTCGTAACACACCACTAGTCACCTGTTTTTGCCTTGATATTTCCCCTCCATATATCACTTTTTTGATATTTGTCCACCAGTCGCCCTCTTATCTGCATAACCAGTGTCATACCCATCTTGATTGTTTTAATTTGTGTAACAGAGTTGCATGTGGTGTCCTGTCAAATACTTTGCAAAATACACAGAATCATTGTGTAGCCATTTCCGTTACCCAACTCAGCTGTTACTTACTCTATTATAAAATAAATGTTAATAAATTACTAAAGCATGACATCCTTCACAAAGTAATGTTACCCCTCATACAGTATCATATTCTTATCCATCCATTCTTGAATTCTCTTTTTGACCAATTTTTCCAGTACTTTTACCACCAGGCCTGATATACTGAGTTGTCTATAATATGCGACTGCAGTCTTAGAACCTCCCTTATGCAAAGGAATTATTTTTCCCTCATTCCACTCCCTTGGAACTCTACCAGAGCTGAGACTTAAATTAAACAGCATAATTGGAGGCATTGCCAGTTCCCTTGCACATTCTTGCAAAAAACCAAGTTGATATCCCATCTAATCCCCCAGCTGTATTTACATTGATATTCTGCAATATTCTAAGAATCTTCAATTCATCCACCATAGAACACACTCTAAACAGAAATGGTAAAAAATTGATTGACTTTGTAGTTTATAATAACCTAAAAATAATGAATTCCTTCTATAAACATAAAGACATACATAAATGTACCTGGGCAGCAAGAGGATGGAAATCAATATTAGATTACTTCATATTAAATGAAAAGACATCAAAATTTTCAATAGATGTTAGAGTTCACAGAGGATATGAAATAAGCAGTGACCACTTCCTTGTTAAAATAAAATTAAGATTACCACCTAAATGGCTACAAGTAACAAGAACAGAAAGAAAAATTGAAACATTTGTTTATAAAACTAGACTATTGAATGACACAAATGTACAATGGCTATATGAACAAAGAATTAACCAGTATCTAGATAAAATAAAACAAAATGAAGAAATAGAAATAGAATGGCTTAATATAAAAACGATACTAAATGCAGCAGCAAATGAAAGCTTAGGAAAGACCAAAAAATTCAATAAAAGAAAAAAACTGAAGATCTGGGATGATATAATCAAAGAAATAATCAAAAAGAAAAAAGAAGCCTATCACAAATGGTTAAGCAGTAAAAGATTAGAAGATGAAATAGAACATAAAAGAATAAGAGCCATAGCTAAAAGAGAAGTCAGAAAAAGACATAGAGAATCATGGAATAAATTTGTTTCTAATTTAGAACATGATTTATATAAAATAAGACCCAATGTATATAAGATTTTGAAACACCTAAATGCAGATACCAAAGAAAACATAAAATTAAACACTGAATTGAAATTAGAAGAATTTCTAAATTACTACACAGAACTGTGGACAGACAAATATTTTAAAAAAGACAACCGGCAAACAATTAACAAAAATGAAAAGGAAATAACTGAAGAAGAATTAGAAATCAGCCTGAAAGAAACAAGAAACGGAAAATCACCTGGAGAAGATAAGCTAGGTTCAGAACTATATAAATATGCAGGAACAAGATTCAAAGGAAGACTCTTATTATTTTTAAATAAAATTTACTCAACTGGTATCCCCCCCAATAGAATGGAAAAAAGCAATTGTGATTCTTATCTTTAAGAAAGGTAATAGAGATGACCCTAAAAACTATACAGGTATCAGTATACTAAATTCATGTTACAAAATATATAGCAGAATCTTAAATAACAAACTAATGAAATATTCCGAAAACTTTATTCTAGAGGTACAAAGTAGATTTAGAAAAGGACGATCATGTATAGACCCAGCCTTCTGCCTAAAATTAATAATAGAGAAAAGAAGAGAATATAATTTAGAAACACATATTGCATTTATTGACTTTGAAAAAGCATTTGACAGAGTTAAAAGAAACATATTATTTAACATATTAAAAGAAAGACAAATACCAAATAATATCCTAAAAGCTGTCACAAGTATATATGAAAATAATCAAATACAAATAAGATTAAGTCACGAGCTATCATATACAAGAGAGATAAACCAAGGGGTCCGACAGGGATGCCCCCTCTCAGCAACTCTTTTTAATATCTACTTAAATGAAATAATAATAAAATGGAGTAAAAATTTACATCAAGGAATTAAACTTTCACCTACACTCTCCTCTTTGCAGACGACCAAATAATAATTACAAATTCTGAAGATAACTTACAGAAAGCTATTTTAAATCTAAATGAGATATCCAAAGATTATGGTATGATAATATCAATGGAAAAATCAAAAACTATGGTCTTTAAAGGACAAGATCCAGCAAGAACTAAAATAGTATTAGATAACAAGATCTTAGAACAGGTGAATTCATTTAACTACCTAGGATGTATGATCACTTATGAAAATGAAAAAGATATAAACATAAAAATTGCAAAATATATAAAAATAACAGGAGTAATTAACTCTATATTTAAACCAAACCTTGTTCAAAAACAAACCAGGCTAAAAGTATACAATACATTAGCCCTACCGGTCTTAATGTATGGAAGCGAAATCTGGACAATAAAACAAAAAGACAAACAAAGATTAACAACAGCAGAAATGAAGTTTATGAGAAAAACTGCAAAGTTTACCCTATTTGATCACAAAAGAAACGAAGATATTATGAAAGAATTAAACCAAGAACCAGTAATTGAAAAAAATTAAAAAATATAAACATAGATGGATGGAACACGTTCAAAGAATGAAAACAGAAAGATTACCAAAACAAGCCTTAAAGCACAAGCCATTAGGAAAAAGAAAACCAGGACGTCCTCTTAAACGATTCAACGATGACTTCTAAGGCCGGAACAGGCCATACTAGGCCTAAATCCTTGATACGTATGATGATGATGACTTTTCCAACATCAGTCTGTCACATATGTTACAGCATTAACCTCACTTGGATAATATACCCTTGCAAAGTGGTCACTTGCAGCTCAACTTTTTATCTTTTTCTTTTCAGTGAATGCAGACATAGACATGAGAATTAGTAAAGCTGTATGGCAGGAAGTCAACTGAATAAATTTATATGAAATAAGAGAGAATTTAGTCAAAACACTAAATTAGCAGTATACCTTTCTCGATTATTTAGCAGAGTTGATTCACAACGCAGAATAAGAAAACAAGTGATATTTATTAACTAATTAACTGCTATTGTGATGATATTATATCCAGCAAAATATCAGCACAAGAACAGTTTGTCACATTATGTAAAAGAACAATTTGGTATAACAGTGGGACTAATTTAAAAAAAAAATTCTAATGGACAACACAAGGAAATAGTCCTAATTGAAACCATCTATTGCTAGATAAAGAGAGAGATAAAAAAATTAATTAGATCTTAAAATGACTATTTCTCAGATTTTTGGTAAATTGATACAGCCATACTTGTTGAGGTTTGGAGTATGTTTTAAACTGCTGCTGATTCTGAACAATCTCTCTGACTTATGACTTCCCCTTTTGTTTCTTCCATTTGATCCTGCGTGAAGGGGTAACCAAAGCATAGCCTGCTACACCCATCTTACCATAACGATAGTGTCGAATATATGTATATCTGTGTTCTCCAAGGCATGTGCAACAGTTTTTCCTGTCTACCCATAGTAAGTCAGGTCACAAGAACAGGACACTTCATATAGTCTTAGATGTGATAAAGAATAATTTCTCCATAGGTGAACCAACGAGAGTTGCCAATTTGACATATGATTTAAATATGGTGCATAACTGATATTTAATAAATTATATGTCAAATCAAATTGGAATATGGCACAGTATGGTTACTTTCACCGAGTGTAGTGAGTTGTCCACAGTGGATAGTACTTGCAGTTGACTCCCTATGCTTCCATCTCAGTATGGTATCATATCACTGTTTATTGACCTGAGATGGTCCAATTTGTCAACAGTTTGCTGAGCAGATAGGCCTGCAACATGACATCCCATCACACTACCTCTTTCAAACTCTGTTAGTTCCCTTCTTGTAGCCATTTCACCTGGACACTGTTGCACTGACTTGGGAGCATCATATTCCTCCAGTTTATACCGGCTACAGACACATGACTCATTACATTCACAATGCACCTTGCCAGTGGGGTGTTTGACTTCTTTCCAAGCAGTGTATATTTGAGGAATTTGATGTTTGCCAAGTTGAAATCAACATTTTGTAAATGAGAGAGATGAATGAGGCAAACTTGACATTGCAAAATTATATTTTAGTTGTGACTTGACTTACAGTTTTTGGTTAACCATTCTGTGCTAATTAAACTGAAAGAAAGTGGGTGTTTGCTTTGTTAAAAAGTTAATACCATTATTCTACTAAAGTTTTCAAGTTGACCTAATTCTTATGGAATAGCTGTACCACTAAATGTATTAATTGTTTTTGTTGCCTCTATATAAGTTTTTCTTTTGGAGAATCTGTAATCTGTGAATTAATTTCATCATTTTTACTTCAACTGCAAAAACATTAAGAAAAGTTGTCTGACATTTGTTCTACAACATACTGTGGATGCTTACATTCAGAAATGAACTAATACAAAGCATGAATACCAAAGTGTTTGTATATTTGTATATTCACCTTAAATTATTGGTTCATTTTTAAGCTCTATTATTAAAGTTTTATTTTGAATTTTATTGTACTTATTGTTTTTTTCTCCCCCCTTCATTGAAAAGTAGGAAGATGTGATTGAATGTCATGGTGGGCTGTAAGTAATCATTAGCAGAGCAAGAAATAGATTAGTTTTTAAATGCTGTTAGGACAAAAGAATAATTAGTATAATAATATATTCCGTTTGTGATCCTTCTGTGGATATATCGAGATTTTATAAGATATATATCTTATAAAATCTTGACAAAATACTTTATAAGACAAAACTATAATATTTGCTTTGCAGTTGTGGTCATGGAATCTTGGTTAATTCTTAATGTATGGTCTTAACACTGAACCACTAGTAGACAAATGCTGAAGTGCCCACATATTTGTTAATTATTCATTCCTTTTTAAAGCTTGTGCTTAGAGTTGTAATTATCTGGCTGTATGATAATCAATAATTGAGGCAAATCACTGTACAACACTACTTTTTTCATTGATACAGTATATTATTTTAATTTAGTACCTTATGTAAAACACTAAAAAATTTTTGTTCAAAATTGTCAATGTAATTGTAAAAAATAGGAAACTATTCCTCTTCTTATTTCATAATTACATATGATAAGAGAAAAGTGATTTGGGGAAATTTAATGTTTTCAGAAAGCATGTTATTGGAGATTTATTTATAAAATAAATGTATAATTTTGTTTCCCATTGCAGTTGTATAATGTGGTTGTTGATACTGAAATAACAGGTAAAAAACTACTAGAGAAAGGACAGTTGAAAAGACGATATACCATAATTCCATTGAATAAAATAAGAGGAAGAGCTATTGAAAAGGATACCATAAAGAATGCAGAAAGATTGGTAAATTATTATTTTTTATTTTTAATAAATAACTACATATTATCAATTAAACCATTCAGTTTATATCAATATTTGTTGAAAGCTGCTGTGTCTATGTAATCCAGCCTGGTTAGCCTATCCACTTTGCAACCAATAGGGTGGTGCAAATCCCACCATGGACATGGATGTTTGTGATTACCTTACCATCAGGAAAAAAATTTTTCAACTATAAATTCAGGTGTTCGCAAACAAAGTGCAAGGTAATAATAACCAATGTTATTGCACCATTAGCGACAAAGCAGATTGAGGAAGAGCTAAAAGAAGTACGTTTTTATATCAGTACTAATCGATTCATCTAACCACTTTGACATGAAATTAGTGCCTCTGGTCATTAGATACTATCATCCAGAAAAAGGTGTGAAGGTGATTGTGTTGGAGTTCGTTAATTTAGGTGGTGAAACTTCAGAACTTTTATTTTCTTATGTGTTGGAAGTGTTATAGAAGTTAGATCTCCTGAAAAAGGTTATTGCTATATTAGCAGATAATACAAATACAAACTTTGGTGGAAAGAAGAGAAAGGGAAAGGATAATCTGTACTTCAAAATGCAAGAGAACAGTGTGAACAATTTAATTGGAATTGGTTGCCCTGCACATGTGATACATAATGCTGTGCAGAGTGCTTCAGATCGCTTAACTATCGATCTTCAGTTAATAATTAACAAGATTTACCAACATTTCCATATATATTGTGTACCAGTTGAGAACTTAAATCATTTTGTGAATTCACAAACACAGAGTATAAAACTGTTTTGGGTAGCAGCAAGACAAGATGACTCTTTCTTTTGTCTGCAATCCAGAGGGTTATTGACATGTTCCCTTCATTGAAGTCATATTTTCTTTCTATTGACAAATGTCCTATCAGTTTCAAAAATTTCATTGAAAATCCAATTTAAATTACACTCCTGCATTTCCTTGCCAGCCAGTTAAAAACATTTTATGATACCATTAAATGTATTGAAAAGCAAGACATAACAGTAATTGAAGTGAATGATGAAACAAACAAACTGGTGGAAAGATTAAATTGTAGGAAGGTAGAAAAGTTTCTTACAACTACTGTGAGAAAACCGTTGTAAGAATTAGAAAAAGAAGGACACATAACAGTGAAAAGTTTGAAAGCTATTCTGTAGATTTCTGCCGCACCTATATTGAATATATTCAGGAGTGGTCTATACCATTTCTCACACCTCTTCAGTGTATGGATTGGATTAATTTGAAGGGAAAGGATCCTGTGACTTGGAAGAACATACAAGAAAGCTACATATTCATGCAGACAGTGTCACCAAGTTTTACTGTGAATGAAGAGGACTTATTTGATAAGTCTGTATGTGTGAAAAAATATTGTGAAAGCAAATTTGAATTGTGGAGTGAACAGAAGGATCAAAGTGTCAGTAATAAATGGTGTGAAATGTTTGCTCATTTTACAAAACAGGGTATAAATTCTGGGAGTATTAAATGCCTAGTTACTTTTTGTTTAGCACTGCCAGGAACTAATGCAGCTGTTGAACGTGTTTTTTCATTAATAAATGCTCTTTGGACAGATGAAAAACAAACAGACTTAAAATTGAGACAGTAAAAGCTTTAATCATTGTAAAGACATATTTTAAGAATTTCTCTTGTGCTGAGTTCTATGATCAAATATCAAAAGAAAAAAAAATTCTTGAAGAAGTCCATAAATCTGATAAATATTTTTAATTAAAATGTTTGTGATTAATAATCCTTTTTTAAAGTGGATTTAATGTTAATGTATGTTTATAGCAGTATTTAATTTCAAGTGCAACATATATAATAGTTTTATTTTTGGTTTTCTTAATTCTCGTAGACAGACTTATACGTTGGTTATGCATTATTAAAACACTTAAGGAAATGAACAATGTAGTTAAGGATATAAATTAAATTATACTTTAATAAATATTTTCCGATATTACCTGGTGTATACCAGGTCCCTTGCAGTTGTAAACTGTCTTACTTTGGCCAAACAGGCAGGACAGCGAATATCAGAATTTCTGAACACAAGGACTACATCCGGTTTCACAAGTACAGCCATTCTGGTCTTGCAGACCATGCTCTGGATACACACCACAGAATATGGTGGAAGAAAGCTACAGTAATACACCATAGCAAATACAAATTCGAAAGACTATTTATGGAATCAGCCTCAGCCCTAAGAAATTCTCCAAACCTCAACAAATTTGGTTGTATGCGACTGCCCCAAATTTGGGAGGCTTACATCAGCAGACCTTCAGTCCAACGGCCAAGAACACCTACTTAGCCTGCTAATGGGCACCATCAGGACTTTTAGGAGAACAATAGCTTCATTCCCAGTTACTATGTTTGTAGTGCCTACGTGCACATGCCTTTTTTGTAAGTTCCTTTAGAAGATGGCAACGTGACGTTGCCGAAATATCTGAAAATATTTATTAAAGTATAATTTAATTTATATCCTTAACTACGTTGTTCATTTCCTTAAGTTTTAATATTGGTTTTCTTAATTTTTAACTTGTCCCGTTTTTTTACAAAATATTCCATGTTTTTTGAGTAAAAATTTCAGAATGTCCCAGATTTTAGAAAAACATTATGCTATGTTATTTAAGATACGAGCATAGCATTACCGTATGCTATGCTTGTATCTTAAATTTTCAAATTGTGGATAGTTATGAACTCAATACCAGTGTGGACACTTGTGGCTACTGATTTCTAAAAACCCCTAATGTTACAGACTAGGAGTTCTAAGACTTAGTTTCCCCTTCAGGAAACAAAAGTGTTGTTAGAAGATCTGTTTTCGTTATCAACACTACCTCACTTAAGTTTATAGATTACAATAGTATCTTTACTCTCACACACACATGCGCGCACACACACACACACACACACTCACACACAGTGTAAATACGTGCTATGTGCTTGTCCTTCTCAAGAAATCTTGATCTGTGATAGAATTATCTCAACTGCTTGAATATTTAAATAACGGAAATCCTTAACTAAAATAACCTCAGTAGAAAAGTATCTAGTAGATGAGCCATTAGGATCCAGTGAAGACAGAATTACCATATAGCAGATGTTGCCATCATAGTCAGTAGTGGTGAAGGTCTGGTGAAAGAACATCGACACTTGAACTTGTCTCATCAACTCTCAGAAGGACTTTTGATGGTATAGACCTGAGAGGAACTTCATCAGTGTTAACTCATAGTGAACAGATAATAAATTGAAATGGTTGTTTAAAATCATTAAGTAATGCTGAACAAAAATTAAGACTGTTTAGCAAAGAGATACATTGAAGAAAATGTAGACATGAAAAAGAGCAATATGGTCTATTGGTTATGATGTAGCATATTAGTTCAGAGCAGAAGATGCAGACACGACAAGCAGTAGTATGGTATGGTCTGTTGGTTATGATACAGCATATTGGTTCAGAGCAAGTTCACAGAAATTAAGATATTTCTGCACTAGATAAACAAAGATGAAAACAAATAATACACATCAGACACTAACTGGCTGTGGGATTATAGCCCTTAATGACAATGTTGATTATTTGGTACAGTGTTCATGCTCTCTCTGTCTACCCCTCCCCCCTTCCTCTTTGCTGTCGATGTCATGGGTAACTAATGGGCTATTTTTTTTTTTATCTACTACATCATTATCTCTGGAACATGTTCCATGTTCCAGGGATAATGTCCATGGAACACAGAGAAAAATCTCTGTGTTCCATGGACAACTGATATGTGAGAATGTTTTTGCTAATGGTTATTTGCATTAAATAGTCTTCTAATGAATTCCTAAAATATAAACAAGAACAGTTAAATTGTTTGAGACTGGATGTAGTTTGTCTTGTGCACCAAACATAATGTATCTTTTTCTTATGTGAGACACCTTTCATGGTGGAGAAAATTTCCAGTGATAGTACTGGTACTTTGCTTTTCATTTTTGTGCATTCTTTTTCTACTCTGTTTGACACCTCATTTGGCAAGATAGATAGTGCTCGCTGACCCAACCAGGATCTGTAAATTAGTGGATTTACCAGCAAGGGCTAGTGGCAGTGTATGGTACTAATATCTTGGGAAGCCCTGGTACTCCACTTCTGAGTTCAGTAATTGCTCGCCAGATATTGGACATTGAAGTCTGGCACGTTGCTTCGGGGAGTGATGTGGTTCTGAATTTTTCTTGCTTTTAATCATGAATTTTTCATTCTCATGTTTATCATGGATCCTCAACAAGCCCCCAATAGAGAAACCATTTGTGCATCAATTGATGAAGCAAAAAAACATTAATCACCTACATATATTCCATCTTTTTTGATTATACATTCAAAAGATGGATGTATTTTTATGTCACTTGCACCTTTTTTTTATAATCCTATGGTAATTTTGTACCGTAGGATGGTCAAGTAATTTTTTTCTATTTTTCTATTAATTATATATATATTATATATATTATTATTATTATTATTATTTTTTAACATAGCCTTGAAAACCTTGCTCTAGAGACCAAATGTAGAGTTTTTTTAAGCTGCTTTGGCCTTCTGATAAATTTGGGCATTGGTCTCAAACGAGGTGAAATTCATCTCTCACCTTAAGATGATCACAAGCATCCATGGCAGTATTCAAATCTGCAGGCTGTTGGTTGGAAAGCAGATAAGCTAACAACTTGGTCAACCAGTAAAATGTCTCAGTAAAATTACTAGTAAAATGTCTCCTCTTTTCCAGAAGGGTTTGGAAAACTTCACCGGATCTGAAAATTCATTAAAAAAATTCTATTAATGAGATGTTATTATTGAAATAGGAATTTGTAGCAACATCACTTAGGGAAATACCAATCCCAGTAATGCCCTCCCACAAAACTGAACTTTTCTTAAGTAGTAATATCAGCCTGGGACCTCCTTGACATGCCTCATCAGCAGATTTACTCTGATGGAGTGACAGCAATAAGAATTCTCATATATAGGAATAGTCTAGTACCAACCAGGACTATTATCTTTATATCTAACATGACTAAACCCACATCATCAGTGAAACAGGATATTTCAGTTGATCTTGTAAGTTCTGTATCCCAAACCCTTTGCACTTCTTCTAATGTCAGGAATTGACCATGCTCACACTGCCTATGATGGCTCCACCATCTGTGTCTAATGAAACTTAAATAGCATGATAATAATGACTGCAAAGTGCAAAATACCCAAATGCACTGATTGCGAGGAAGAACATCCAGCTTATTTCTGATCATGCCAAAGTTGAATGAATGAGAAGGACATGCAAAAGGTCAAGATTAAGCAGAACATTCTTTAACAGGATGTGAAAAGGAAGTATACCAATACAAGAACATCTTGTATATCCCATCTGCTTACAATTTTTTCATCCTTGAGCAGGTTGTTGGATATTGCAGAATTTACTTGCAATCTCTTTAGAATTATTTATTTGAAAAAATTAATATTCCCCCCCCCCCCCACACACACACCATCCACTCATGAAGATGCAACAAAAATGGTATTACTAAATCTAAATCCAGTAGTTTGAAAAATTATGGTTTGTGCACTCCAAAGAATAAGACATGCCTCCAGTTACATTAATAAATGGGATAGATAACTCTTTCCTCTCCTTCTCCCCACTTAGAAGGAACAGATGGACACTGGCCATCCACAATTCCCTCTCCAAAAAAGAAAAATCCAAATCCTCACAAAACCAGAAGTCAGCTGCATCCACCAAATATTAAACAGTTAACAGTTCCTATAATGGAATTCTTGTGGAACACACTAATACGTGGGTAATGTCAGGATCCTCGTGAAGAAATATAAGTCACTGTGCTTCTGTTTGCAAGAGACTTATTTGAAACATGGCAAGAATCATTTGTTGCAGTATACTTCTGTGATAGGAGCTGGACCTATCCATGGCAGAATTACCATTTTTGTGGGTAACCATGTTACTTTCCAACAAGTCCACTGAACAATAGCAGTTGCTATTTGTCTCAGTAGGATATTTTATTACAGTGTGCTGCATCTACCTGTTGCCCAGTGCATTTATTTTCCAGAATGACCTTGATGACTTCATGTTGTAGTTGTCATCTGCTGTACTCTTAATGGGGGATGTGAATGGTCTAATACCATCTGGGGTAGTGCACACATTGATCAGAAAAAAGGTTGAGAAACTCTTTTTCTGATGTCAATTTTCATGCTCAGAAACTACCTATCCCTCCTAAACACTAGAAATAACACTTTCTTTCACTACTAATGACCTAATAATTTGTTCACCATGCCGTTTCCCACTGTTTAAATGCAAAGTAGAAGATAACATCTATTGGTTATCTTCTCATAGATGTTATGAGTGATTACTTTCCCAATATCCATCTCTTACACTGGATAGCCATGTATTCCAGCAACGAATCACAGTGAAAATAGATTAAGCTGACTGGAATATATTTTTAACCCTGGCTGAATTTGATTTTGCAATAGTCAGCTTCTCTATTCATTAAGCAGTGAATTACAGTACTGAATGTATAACAAGCCCCAACTGCACTACCCAAAATGTTTGGTTGTTGCTGCTTTTCTCCAAACCATGTTAAATTCACAATATACATCATCATCATCATCATCATCATCAAATTCCTGCCATGTACCCTCAAGGGGTGTACAGGATATGATAGTACTACATGAAAAAAATTACATCATTATTAATTTCCTATCTACAATTTTCCTCCAAATCAGTCTGTTGCTTGTCAACACTCCAATATTATCAGATCTTATATTTCTATCGTCTAAAGCACTTTGTACCGTATCAATCCACCTATATCTTGGTCTTCCTCTCGGTCGTTTTCCTGCCAACCTGGCAGAGAACACTTGTTTTGCTAATCTTTCCTCGCCCATTCTGTTTAAGTGACCATACCACCTGAGATTAGCTCTGCTAACGCATTCCTGGATACTGACAATGTCAAGTTCTTTCCTAATATCCTCGTTTTTAATATGATACTGCCATTGATGCCATCTGTTCACGCCTATAATCTTTCTCAGGACTCTCTTATCTGCAGTCTCTAGTCTTTGGTCAAGTGTTTTACTTCTGACCCAGCTCTCAGATCCATAAGTTAAAACTGGTTTGAACACTGTCTTGTATACAGCTAATTTAGTGTTCCGACTAATTTCTCTCTTATTCCATATGAATTTATTCAATTGACTTCCCACCATACCAGCTTTGCTGATTCTGTTGTCTATTTCTATACTGAATTTACCATCATCAGTAAAAATTGTGCCGAAGTAGCTGAAATGTTTTACTTGTTCCACAGGTTCTCCATTCACAACACAGTTGACATTTTCAATGATTCTGCCTATTTTCATTGTCTTTGTCTTTTTATTGCTGACCTTCATACCATATCTATTACAAGAGCTATTCAATTTAGTCAGAGAATCTTGCAGACTTGTAGCGGATTTATTTAGAAGTATAACGTCATCAGCATAAAGCAAAGAGCTGACATTAACATCTCCAATTTTGATATCATGTTTAATACCACTTTCCTTCATAATGTGATCCATATAGATAATGAATAACAGAGGGGATAATGTGCATCCTTGTCTCACACCAGATTTAACATTAAACCATCTTCCTGTACTTCCTTCAATTCGAACTGCTGACTTACAACTCAAATAAAGACTAAGTATTGCTTGATATAATGTCCCATTGATACCATATAACTGCAGCGTATTGAATAGCTTCTCTCTTGGCACCTTGTCATATGCCTTTTCCAAATCGACAAAACTTAAATACAGATCTTTGTTATATTCCCATGCTTTCTCGACTATTTGTCCTAAAGTGAAGATCTGATCCTGACAGCCTCTATTTGGCCTGAATCCAGCTTGTTCTTCACCAAGCTTTTCTTCCACAATTCTTCTCAACCGTTTCTCAAGTATACTTGCATAGATCTTGCCAGGAACACTAAGTAGGGAAATACCTCTGTAATTCTCACATGCAGTTTTATTTCCCTTTTTATATATGGGTACTATGAGAGCTCTACTCCAATCATCGGGAATTCGTCCCTCTGTCCAGGCTTTCTGAACTATGCAGTGCAGCCACTGTAAGACTCTTATACCACCATACTTCAGCATTTCTGGTCGAATATCATCTACTCCTGCTGCCTTTCCACATTTCAAGCCTTTGGCTTTTTCTACTTCAAGTATGGATATGTATTCCTGACTGCATGCCTGGTCAGTGTTTTTTACCACTGTGCTGTTATCACTGCTTGTTTCATTTAGCAGTTTTTCAAAGTAATTACTCCATGCTTCAAGGATATCCTTTTCTCCCGTTTTAATGTCACCTTTATAATCTCTAACTCCTTTTACAGCACTCTTTCCTCCATTCCTAAGCTTCTTCAACAACCTCCAGAATATTTTGCCACTTTCTTGATATTTATTTTCTATATTCTTGCCAAAGTCCTCCTGTGACTCTTGTTTAGCTAGTTTTACACAGTGTTTAGCATTCTTGCATTTGTCTCTATATTCTCTAAGAGCAGAAGCTGGCTTATTTGACAGGAACTTTTGGTATGCTTTCCTCTTTTCCTTCACTGCCTCTTTAACCTCCTGTGTCCACCAAGGAGTTCTGATTTTTTTATCCTTACAAACAACCTCACCACATGCCTCTCTGGCAGAATCAATCAATGTTTTCTTCAGAGTTTGCCACTGAATCTCCAAGGTTTGATTCCTGTTCTCAAACTCTTTCATATTTCCTTCAATAATCTTTGTGTATTTTAGTCTACAGCTCACATCTGGGAGCTGCTCAACTTTTATTCACTTTAAAACTTTCTTACATGTTATTCTTTTCAATATGAAATTCAATTTTATCCTGCTCAAGACTAAATAGTGATCACTTCCAATTTCAAATCCTCTGTACACCCTGGTGTCCTGCACCAGGGTGAAAACATCACTATCAACAATAACATAGTCAATGAGACTTTTCTTATTCCTAGCCTCTTCTTTCCATGTGAATTTGTGCACATTTTTATGTTGGAACATGGTGTTAGTAATAACCAGTCCATGTCCTGAGCAGAAATCCAACAGATATTTGCCATTATTATTAGCTTTGCTCTTTTCTCCAAATTTTCCCAAAATATTTTTGTATGTCTCACAATCATTTCCTACTCTGCTATTTAGATCCCCAACAAGGACCAACTTTTCATTTTTCATTGTGTCAGTTGCTTTTTCTAAAGCGTCAAAAAATTCCTCCACTTCTACCTTAGTAGAACCTTCTGTGGGACCATAGGCACAAATAAGTCTCATTGTCCAGTTCCCCATTCTCATATTTGCCCACATTACTCTACTTGAGACTGACTGCCATTCAAGAAGATTAGCCTTGTATTTTGTGTTGAATACTATGGCTACTCCTTCTTTTCCTTGATTGTCATTGCCTGAATATAACATTTTGTTTATTGCTCAGAAAGATCTCACCAGTTTTGGTCTTTTTTGTTTCAGTCACCCCTATTATGTCGATCTGGTACTTATCTAATTCCTCAGCTAGCTTCATTTCTTTGCCATTCAGGCTTCTTACGTTGATTGTACCGATCTTTAATTCTGGTGATGTTGAGTTGGGGTTTATTTTCAGATTTGTTCCAGTAGCTGACTTTTCGCTGTTCGCCCTGGTTCCCTGGCGAAAACAACGTGGGCCTTGTTTAACCGGGCCACGCCCCAGCCGGCATGAAATTTTGTCATGTTGTACCATCATTCTATATTTTGGTTTAACCAATAAGAATACAATTAGGTCGGCTAAATCCCAAATTGCCAGCCCATCCTCGTCCGTTCAATATCCAAGTAGATACCCAACAGGGTGCACCACGAGAAGGTGAGGATTGGACATTAGGTCAGAAGCCCTGGTCGGTTCTCCGCATTCCTTTAAAGGCTATGTGGAGGTCTCCTCTCAGTTATACAGCTTTGACCCTTAAGCACTCAAATATACAGCAATTCACAATATACAGCAAGTATAAAAGTTCAAAACAGAATTTTGTACTTTTTTGCAGATACCCTGCTACACAAAACTTAATTGCTTCAAACATGCATGAGCACAAGACATTCTCCTTCAGAGCCAGAACTCATTGATTCATTTCACATCTTCTATTAGCAGATCAACAAACAACAAGGAGGTCTCAGACAAAATCCAGAAAAATGGACAGATATTCTATTTACTCCTGACTAAACAAACACACGTAATAACCACAGTAATAAGTTTTAATAAGTAAATGTTTCATCCTAAGTATCAAAGGACATCGTCAGTACAGTTAATTCAAACAATACTAGGAATAACATACAGTTAGGGTGCATGATTACAATGGAATCCCAATATGCATGCAGTAGTGTGTTATAGAATTAAATTAAAATATATCTGGAGTGGGAAAAAATAGATTACATTAAAATAAGATAACAAAAAATTATCATTTTACACAATTTTGTATGACAATTTCCTATACTTTAGGAATAGCAAGAACGTCATTACAGTTTAGATTTGGTCTGTAAAGTATCGCTTCAGCACTTTCTTTATATAAAGCACTATGTAGAAGTTCGGTCTTTTTCCAGTGGATTGATCCTATGGTTTGGGTTTTCAACTCTCTGTTGTGTGAGGCCAGATTTCTGCGATTTGATAAGACGGATATGGTCTTGATGTTCAGAAATGAATTTATGAACAGATTTACCTGTCCCTCCATAGTAAGACAATTTACAGGAGCATGGAACCTGTGCACGCCAGGTAGTATCAAAGGTGAGAGTTTGTCTTTAGGAGAGGGTAACAAGTTACAGTTCTAGTTGATTGGTTTATAGGTAGTTCTCCTAAAGACAAACTCTCACCTCTTATGCTACCTGGCGTGTACGAGGTTCTATGCTCCTGTAAATTGTCTTACTATGGACAGACAGGTAGATCTGTTCAGTATATCTGCTCAGGGAGAATTTTGCCATAACACTGACAGGTTCATGGGCCATTCATCACTGGGAAAATTTATTGTGGGGAAAATTCATTGCAGGAAAAATCATTACAGAAAAAATTCGCTGAAAGTATTATTTGCTAGAAGATTGAAGTCAGTTTGGTTTAACACGTGTTATGTAGAGGTGTGTGATATTTGATAGTAAATTGTATCTGAGAGTACTGCGAACTCTGATGTTAGTGTAGTATTGGTTTAGTTTTTTATTTTAAATTTACCAATGAAAATGGCTGGAAAAACATATCGACAGGATAATCCATCAGATGTTGAAGAGATTCACCAAATGTTACTCGAGTCTGATGATGAGAATGATAGAGTCGAATGTGAAAGTGATATTTGATAGTAAATTCTATCTGAGAGATACTGCGAACTCCGATGTCATTACAGTATTGGTTTAGTTTTTTTTATTATTATTATTTGTTTCTTTTTTTTCAATAATTTCTAGATTGTAACTGAAAATAGCAAACCATCATGTATTATATCTATAGTGTTTTATTTAAAGTTTTATTGCATTTCAGCACATACTAGTAATGAATGTATCTCTCTCGGATATACGCAGTCTAAGCTGCAATTTGTTCGACTGTGACCTCCGCAGGGTTAACCTTCCAACCAGCCAGGATGTGTATATACGTCCAGCAAATCCTGGATCCAGTCAGCCCACCTGTTACAAAAACATGGATATCAAGTGCATTTGACTGAGAACACTTAACCAGTTTACTTCGCGTATGTAGCTGCATTCAGTTACCTATAGCCAGAAAAGCAGTTGCTTGCCGTTTGCTCGGTAACTGGAATCTAAAATTATATTATCTACAAGTTACATTTATTATTGCCACTTGTTTTATTGTATAACTATTTAAGTTTAAACATTAATTAATTTTCTGAGATTGTATCATTTTGGAGAACAATGTCACTATCTTTTTTTTTCTTTCTTTTTTTTGTTTCCATCTGTTACAAATTGTTTTCTTTATTTTCTATTCATAACCCTAGTTAGAAAATTAGTTCACAGATTGCGTGAAGGTTTGCTCTTTTATAATGTTACCTTATAGATAATCATACCTAAATCTTTAATCATATCACATAATGTATAATATTTATAACATAATCAGAGTTATCAAGTTCTGTTCATTTGAATATTCTAGATCAGTGGTTCTTAACATTTTCAAAGTCACTGAACACTTTTAATTATAAGAAAAATTTGGGGAATACCAAAAGCATTAGGGTCATAAAACTAACAATAAAAATATGCATGGACTTGCCTTTTATAAAAATAGAACTTATTTTAATGCGATACCTGAGCTTGTCGGCTTTTGCAGATTTCAGCAATATCTGGTCTAGTATGTGATATAGCTACCCACATCTCTTTGTCTATATTAGTAAGTCTTTCATGCTTTTTAGTTTTTATATTGATTAATATTGAGAAACTGAGCTCACACATATATGATGTTGAAAACTGTAACAAAATTTTCACATTAGGAGCTGTTGACAAGGTAACTAATTGTTGTTCTTCTTGTAACGAAAATTCACAATTCAATGTATTAAATGCAAATCCATTGTGCCAAATGGATTTTGTATCCAGTCACAATTGTGTGTATTTAAGGAAGGAAAGTAACTTGAAATCTTTTCTTCCAATATTGTTAAATGCTCTGTTTTAATGGAAATAATTCCCTTGACATTTTTATTATGGAGCGAAGGAAACATATCTACTGTATTTTTTTCTGATATGCGGTTTTTTCAAAGATAAACTTTTTTCTGAAAAGCTGACAATTTGTCAGTGGATTTCAAAATATTTTCATTTTTCCCTTGGATACTTGTATTAACGCTAATTCGTATATGCTTTTAAAGGTCTTGACTTGATGTATTTTACCATATTTACAACTTCGTCTAGTACAGGTTTTAATATTGCTAGTAATGTTTTTGAAACTAGGGATTCTCTGTGCAAAAAACAGTGCATAGATATAATATTTGGGTTTATTTTCTTTGCAAGGGTAACAAATCCTTTAATAGAGTCTGCTATTGATGGAGCACTGTCTGTACAAATTCCTACACACAGCTCCCATGATATTTTAAAATTTTCTAAATATGATGTAATAGATCAAAAATATCTTATCCTGTTGTACGTTTGGTAAGTTCTCTGCAGCACAGAAATTGATTCACTATTTCATTTTCATTAATGAAATGAACGAATCCTAGTATATGAGCTTTACTGCTAAAGTCAGTGGATTCATCAATTTGTAAAGCAAAATGTTGTTTGGAAAGTTAATTGGTAACTGTTTTCGCAATATCATCTGACATATCTTTAATTTTATTTTTTATTGTGTCGTCCGAATAAGGAATTTTCATAATTTCCTTTTTTGCTTCATCTCCAAATGCAATGTTTACTATTTCACAACATGCTGGTAAAATAAGAGATTCTGCTATATTATGTGGTTTTAATTTTACAGCATTTAGTTCAGCTACTGATGTTGAAAATTTATTTTTCACTTGGTTAGACTATAATAAATTTAGTTTAATCCTTTATCCAAGTGTGAGCAAACAAAGTTTGCGCCTGAAAGTATCTTCAGGACTGGGTTAAGGTGGTACAACACCGGGCAACTCGTTGCAAAGGTGGAGCAAGCTAACATCACTCCTATCTCAATATCTCCAATAATGCAAAACACATCTCCTTGCGGATATATGTAATGTTATGCATTAAGGGAAGGGCCACTACCCAGACTAGTTTCGATCTTTATTGAGGTCTCTTCAGTGGGAGCCAGGCCCAAGTGGAGATACCAGGCAGAAGCATTAGCAAGGTCATCTCCACCTCTATAGGAGATGCCAAGCAGTGTGCCACCTTTTTATTAAATTACTCTGGATTTAGAGAAAGATGGTGAAAGTTTATTTTTCACTTGGTTAGAACTATAATAAATTGAGTTTAATCCTTTATCCAAGTGTGAGCAAACAAAGTTTGCGCCTGAAAGTATCTTCAGGACTGGGGTAAGTTGGTACAACACCGGGCAACTCGTTGCAAAGCTGGAGCAAGCTAACATCAATCCTATCTCAGTATCTCCCATGATGCAAAACACATCTCCTTGCGGATATGTATAATGTTATGCATTAAGGGAAGGGCCACTACCCAGACTAGTTTCGACCTTTATTGAGGTCTCTTCAGTGGGAGCCAGGCCCAAGTGGAGATGTGTTTTGCATTATGGGAGATACTGAGATAGGAGTGATGTTAGCTTGCTTCACCTTTGCAACAAGTTGCTCGGTGTTGTACCACCTTACCCCAGTCCTGAAGATACTTTCAGGCACAAACTTCGTTTGCTCACACTTGGATAAAGGATTAAACTAAATTTATTTTAGTTCAGCTACCTTATATGATGCAAGTTGTGCCTTATCAGAAATTTTAAGTCTTTTCAAAATATTTTACTTATTTAACTTGCATTTCCAACAATCTCTTGAAATAATCTGTATTTTTGAAGCAAGATTGGCATGCTTTGTAGTCAAGTGGCATTTTAACTTAGCAGGAACCATTGCGCTATATTGGATAGTTTTTCCATGCATACTGGGGAATAGGACATTCTTTTTCATTGGTCCATGTAAAACCACAAGTTAAATATTCATTAGAATATTGTGTATTAATTTTCTTATTTTACTGCATATAATTCTATCTTCTGCATGAGACATATTTGCAGCAATGTTATTACTACTACTTTCAGTTGTACTTGCCCCATCATTTAATAATAAATTTATCCATTGTGTGCTACTATTATGTTACACAATATACAAATCAATACACATCACTGAATGACTGTAAAAGAGATGCTCCTCCCCACCCCTCCTGCAAACCCATGACCTATATGCGATATTCTATTGGTTTAAAAGTCAATGCGCATAGCAGTCTTCAGTTGTTAGGATGAGAGTAGCCAATTACACTCAGAACTGTGTCGTGTGACATCTTTCACCAGCGGAACACTTGTAACCAGTTCGTGGAACACAAGTGTTCCGGGGAATAACCGGTAAGAACCACTGGCCTAAATGATTACACCCAACCCATAACTGGCTGTTCAAGAAAGAAAGAACTGAAAGCTGCTTTGCTTCAATTTTGACCAATTGCTGTAAGACCAAAGATGTCCATTATTTGACAGTTCAACATTTGTTACCATCATCCATAGATTAACTATTCTACTTATTTCACAGAATTTTCTGTGAGAATTTATTTCTGGATTCTGTATTTTTGGCAAAATGCATTTTTTGCCCAAACTTCTTTATCACAAATCAGAACTAGGACAAACAGTAACACCAGTTGCAATAGAAGTAAGGTTTTTGGTACTACAACGAGGACGACGATGACAACAACAACAAAAAACTTACATTTCCATTACATATATACAGTTGCAGGTTTAGTACTGAAGAAAGATGCATATATCCTTAGTACCTTAACTTCCATATCTTGGGTTGCAGGAGCTGTTCATTGCTTTGCTTATATTGAGCTCTCTTCAAATCAAGACTTTATTATGGATCTTGAGCTGGAGCATTTCGAACATCACCTATTCCTGCTCTTTTTGTCAGACAAATGAACTATTTTTAGCACTTCAACTTTGACAGCTGTTCTTATTATATGCACCCAAAAGAAAATCATTTCCAGCCCATCTAATCTGGCCAATTATTTTTGTTTCATCATGGAAAAAATTGTAAAATACATGCTAGATTGCCACATAACCCTTTATTCTGCTAATGCCAGCATCAATACAAGAACATCTGGATATTCAGTACTGCCTGGATGCCACAAATGCACTACTATCGTGATAGGGCTGCATTTCATCATGCAGCTTCTTCTTATACACATTATGCAAATATTTTACCTCTCCCTCTCTGTACTAGCAGCTCTTTCATATGTACTGAGCAATACTGTAAGTTTGTACGTGTGCACACAGATGGTTTAAAATCAGTTTCTCAGTTGGGCCTGCAGATGTCTTTCAGGATAACATAATATCTAATCATATCATCCAGAATGTACAATCTGTACTGCTGAGCTGTATGCAGTAGAGCTTCCATTAAATTATGAAACTGAATTTTTTTATTTTTTTTTTTTATTTTTTATTTTTTATTTTTTTTTTATGTTGAGCTCACAAGAGGTTGGTTGATCAACCTGTAGTACGTTGATACTGTATATGGGTAGTGTGTTGTTTATACTTGATTTAAAAGCCTGTATACCATATTCTTTAGGGAATACATCAGGAGGAAGACTGTTCCACAATACAGCAATAGTAGTCGGGATGAGAAGAAACTTGTTCTTGGTTTCAGGGTGTACTGTGAAAGGATGTTGGGTGGCAGCTCTACTTGTTCGATTGGTCTTAGTACTGAGTGGGGGAATTATTGATGCTATTTCAGATGAACATTTGCCATGGAAATATTTATAGAATACACAAATTGCAGAGACCAAACATCTGTGTGAAAGTGAGTTGGTAAAAGATGAGTCGTTTATCAATGTAATTGCTCTGCTCTTTATTGAGTCAAGCATTTTGAGGGAGCTTTTAGGAGCCCCACTCCAAATGTGAAAGCAGTATTTGATAGCTGGGCAGATCTGTAATTTGTATATGGTTAACGGCTGTTTAGAGGTGAAGTAATGTTTTGAGTGAAAGAGAAATCCTAGTTTTTTGGAAGCTGAGGATCATTGAGAGGATGATAATCATTCTTGGTGGCACCTATGAATATATAATAAGCTGCGTTAGACGTGCTTCTGCATTTTATCATTATTGCTAGTGTTTTTCGTGCAAAATAATCAGTAAACGTTAAACTAACAGAGTACTAAGGTGGCGATTACTTCCGCACAACCTATAAGTATACCCATAGTCCATCAAATCAGTTATCCTTACAGTTAAAAAAACAACCATGTGAAAAGCACCCACTATGCTTACTGTATGAATGTGAAAGATGGCGGCAACAAAAGCCGATGACAAGAGTACCTCAAATCTTGTTAGCGTAGCCCCATCGATTGCCAATGAATCCAATGATGATATGAAGTGCCGCAGCAGTAAAACCGAAGTTACCGAAACAAAAAAGTATATTGTGCGATTTCTGTTACTACTGGCTACATGATTCCTGTGCAAAAATAGGTGTATCGGCACATAAGCTGAATGATAAATGCACGTAACCAAAAGAAAGATATTTAATTAACCAAATATTTCGGTCTGGAAATAGCAGACTATCTTCAGTGGTATTACAAGAACAGTTTTAAAAAATACAAGCTAGAATACTAACAATAAATCGTTAAAAATAGAACACGCTGCGTGATGTTATATCACTAAGTATTAAGTATAAAACGGAACATTTTGAAGTAGAGAAATGATTGAAAAAAAAAAAAACATTGAGTAATCTTGATTACTCTTTTTCATTACTTTACTTTATTACTTTACTTTCATTACTTTCCCAGATTTTTGATATAGATATACAGTCATTACGATTCTAGCTTGTATTTTTTAAAACTGTTCTTGTAATACCACTGAAGATGGTCTGCTATTTCCAGACCGAAATATTTGGTTAATTAAATATCTTTCTTGTGGTTACATGCATTTATCATTCAGTCTTATGTCACAAGTATCCTTAAAACAGCACATAAGCTTTTTATCGATCTCAACCAGCCTTTTTTCTGTTCACTGCACCTTCCTTCCTTCCATAAAACAACTACTGAAAACTTAGCCAAACAAGTTGAAATCCTTGAATAACACCTTAATACTATGATCTAAACTTTATCTTCCAAAATCCAAATGCTGGAAACTAAGCTTGAGCTAATCGACAACTAGCACCCAATTGCAAGTGCACCCTTGCCTGCTAATGAACTCCATGACTTAATCACATCAACAGTACACGAGTTGATCGAGGCCAAAAACAGGAAAGTCAGTGCCGTTATTTTGAACTTTCTGGCAGAAAACCCTAAATCATTAAGAGAAGATTTCATGAAATTAGCAGGAGAATGCAACTTCGATCCAGAAATATCGTCAGGTGTCATCGTTTTGGTCCCATAAACAAAAGAAAGGACGGAAGAATGAACTTTCCACGTCTCGTGAAAGTGATCTGTGATACACCTACAAGCACATCCAAATTAATAACGGCAATAAATAACAAGTAAAGGACACTTGCCCCCAGTCGTGCATATGTGCTCGATCTGGCTTAACATTTTCCAAGAGGAAACAAAGATGCCAACTTCAAAGACAACTTGAAAAAAAATGCCAAAATGGAGACAACAGTTAAATCGACTATAAACAAGTTAAATTAGTTCAGAAATCAAGTGATGACACCACTAGCAGCCACCATGGAGACCAGTATGCAGGCACTGCACAGGAAATGTGCAGGGCCCTTGCAGTCAAATCTATGTCCCACAGAACTTGCATGTCCACTTCACTAACATCCGTGGCCTCAACTCCAACCTTAATAGTGTCCACCACCATCTTCAGTCCACCAAACCCCACCTATTCCTTTTTAGCAGAAACTCGAATCTCACCTTCCCCCACCACTATCCATCTCAACCCTTCAAACTACACACTGTTTAACTCCTTTCGGAACCAAGGGTGGCATCTGTGCATATAACCACTCTGACATATTGCAGAACTTTGACCTTCTTTGGTTGAAAATATCCCTTCCTTACTCAGCCAAATTCATCTGCTATCTCTATCACTTTCCTGATGCCACCGACCACTCTGAGCTCTTTAATTTCGTCTCCTTAAAAATCGATTTTCTCCAGTTCCCTCTCCTAACAGTGAAATCATCCTCCTAGGAGATTTTAATGTCCGTAACACCAACTGGCTTTCCTTCCAGTTGTACGGACCTTGCAGTATTGCACTACGTTAAGGTTGTTAGTGATGGCAAACAACCTTACTCACATTGTTCAAGTGCCAACCAGCATACCAGATAACCCCCCCCCCCCCAAATACCCTAGATATCTTCCTTATCAATAACCCATCCAGTGCAGTGAATATAGTGCCACCCCCCCACCTCCTGGGTAATTCTGAGCACAATCTAGTGCTCCTCTCCTCCCCATGCAACAGCGCTTACACAGTCACTCCCACACAAGAGTAGTTTGGCATTATAACATTGCCAAGTGGTACAGCCTCTGAGACTACTATACTTCATTCCCATGGTTGGACTTTGTTTCCGGTCTTCCAATCCAAACATATGAATCGAACGTATCACCAAAGTAATCCTCACTGGCATGAAAACATACGTTCCCCACACTTGTCTGAACTGCCAAGAGATGTGCCAAGGCTGTACAAATGAAAAACAAAGCATGCCACAACTGACTCAAATCCAGAACTCAATCCTCCTTCAATGCTTATACTGAAGCCCAAAATAGTTGCAAAAAATACTACCAAAGATAAATTATTTATACTAATTCAAGAACACTTTTCAGGTACTTAGGAGTATACAATACCAGCAGCATCTGGTATGCTGGATCATGAGTCACTTAGGGATCAAAGGAAATGAGACTGCACAGATGCTGTAGCTAGGTCACACCTTAACTTAGATAACATCATCTGTCTCTTCCCCGCACAGATTGTAAAATAAAAATTAATATTCCAATGGCAAACATCGTGGATTAAAGTTGGAAGTTTATTTTTCACTTGGTTAGATTATAATAAATTTAGTTTAATCCTTTATCCATGTGTAAGCAAACAAAGTTTGCGCCTGAAAATATCTTCAGGACTGAGGTTAGGTAGTGCAATACCAGGCAACTCCGAGCAAAGGTGGACCAAGCTCTCGTCACTCTTTAAAGATGTACGGAGTCCACCTTTGCTCAGAGTTGACTGGTGTTGCACTACCTTACCTCAGTCCTGAAGATATTTTCAGGCGCAAACTCTGTTTGCTTACACTTGGATAAAGGATTAAACTAAATTTATTATTGTCTAACCAAATGAAAAATAAACTTCCAACATCTTTCTCTAAATCCAGAGTAATTCAATAATAAGGTGGTACACCTGTTGGCAACTCCTATAGGTAAATATGACCTCTCCTATTGCTTCTGCCTTAGTATCTCCATGTTTGAGTCTGCCTCCCACTGACGAGACTTCAATAAAGGTTGAAACCGGTCTGGGTAGTGACCCTTCCCTTAATGCATAGCAGTATACATGTCTGCAAAGAGATGTGCTTTGCATTATGGGAGATACTGAGACAAAGAGTGATGAGAGCTTGGTCCACCTTTGCTCAGAGTTGCCTGGTGTTGCACTACCTTACCTCAGTCCTGAAGATATTTTCAAGCACAAACTTTGTTTGCTTATACTTGGATAAAGGATTAAACTAAATTTATTGTATTATGGATTAAAGGGAATAAAATCAAGCTATATCAGATTAATCCTGAAATTAAGCTGACAGGGCATGATGACAGGACCTCTGACATCATATGACATGGCAGAAAGTTGGGAAAACAATCAAAAACATTTAGTTAGAATAAAATTGAAGAAATATTTTAGGAAAATCAATACTTCTTTCTCAAATTTTCAAGTTTTAATATCCAATATTAATGGCCATATTTTGCACATTTCTGAAGAAATATTCTGCATATTTCTTACCCATCAGAAGGTAAGAAATACAGTCATTACTGTTGTCTTCTGTGCTAATTTACGTTTCTGTATTGTGATTAACTGCTTACCTCATGATATGACTGAGTGCTCTATAAGATAAAATGAAGTGTTCATATTCTTAGCCACATTGGTCATATTCCATTATGCTAAAATAAGTGATAATTGACAGGCAGTTATTTGTAATAACCAGCATTCTCTAATATATGCGATACAAAAAATGATTTACAACATGAAACGGAATTGGCATTATGTAAATAAAATTTACAATTAAACCAAAACTTCTCTTCTGATTTTTTTTCTTTCTTTCTTTCTTTTTTTTTTTTTTGTAACTCGTCAACCAAAAATTCTCACTTGTTACAAACAAGTAGAAGAGCAAATTTTTCATGCCCTGATTATATCCCAAGTAGCTAATGTACCAGAAAAAAACAATGACTGTTATAGGGATGTTCTTTTAAAATTTGCTAAATTAGAAAATAGAAAATTTCTTGCAATAAATCCACTCCGAGCAAAATTGCTTATGAATAATCATTGCTACTATATTTACCACAGGTCGGGAAAGAAAATGTTCACACTGCTCTGTCTCTTGTTGGCTATGATCTTGAAGTAGATGCAGCAATAAAATATGCATTTGGTGGTACGTTTGTTTGCCCAAATATGGATACTGCAAAAGAAGTGACTTTTGCTGCAGGTATTAAAAGACGAACAGTTACTTTAGATGGGGAAGTTTTTGACCCTGCTGGAACTCTTTCTGGTGGTAAGTTTTTTGTACCTAATTTCAACAAGTTAGGCAAAAGCATTTAAATATCTTATCTAGATACCTTTCATCCAACATTTATTTAAATCCAATTGAATTTTTTTGACTCAGCAGGAGCATCTATTATTTAAAATAGCTTGTCTCCCACTCTTTCATCCTTAAAAAAAGAGTACCTCTTACTTTCTCTTTAAGAGATATTGGTTGTGCATGCATTGGGAAAAACTATAGTGAGTTTGGAGCTGAATTCTATGTGGATGTTGACTTGATGCAGCCAGATCTCTACACCAATCAGTGGAGCAGTGTCCATGGAATTACTATAGAAAAAATATGTTGGAGAAACTGATTGTGTGAATACAGTTTGAGTGAGTCAGTGAGCAAGGAGTCATCTATGTAGCGTATAACTCTAATGTATACAATCAAGCATTCTAAAGGAGGTTTAGGTGTGCCATCCCAGGTGTGAGAACAGTATTTTAAATTTGGGTGAATTTGAGATTTATAAAGTCCAAGAAGAGAAAACAGATCTTGGTTGGTGAGCAGATTATCATATAAGATGGAGAGTGAGGCATGGTCTTTTTTCTGGAAAATAAAGCAGAAATGTATCTTGGTAGCATTAAAATTCACTAAATTATTTTTACCTCACTTTAGAACTGCTACAGTATTGGTGCTTAAGGCATTAGCCATAGAACATCATGAAGCTTGAATCATCCAAGTAATACAATATTTTGTGAATGGTGAAGAGGAATGCCATGAACTGTGAAGGTACAGCAAGATAATTTTATAAAATTATCTTGCTGTACCTTCAGTTTTTAACTTCTCAGTAACTATTTTAAAAAAGAAAATAAATAAATGTATTGCTCTGTATAATGTTCTCTTTACACAATACATCTAACATTTATACAGATTTTTTCATCAGCATCAAATTTCTATTATGTATGCTAAATTAATACAGGATAGTATGATAGTACTCCATGAAAATCTATTACTAATATCCTGTCAAGACTCGTTATCAGATATTAGTTTTCCATTATAACCAAGTGAAAAAAAAAGAAAGTTTTTACTTGTTTATAATGTATATTATACTAGCCAAGAAATAATATTCTTGTTTTGCTCCTTTTACCCAAGCATAAGCAAAGTTTGTATGTATATGACTTCTGCATTTTTCAACTTTAGTATCTTCCTGGATCTATCTCCTACTGCCGAGAACTCAATAAAGGTCAAAAATGATCTGTGTGCTATCCCTTCTCATAATGTGTGGTGATATACATATCCAAAAGGAAGTGGACTTTGCATTGTAATGATATTGGCAATAGATGTGAAGTCAACACCCTCTGTATAAAAGTAGCTAGTCTTGAAGATATTTTGTGAAGATACAAAGTTTGCTTACCGTTTGGTAAAGGACAGAGTAAAACAAGAATATAATTTTTATCAAGTAATAGTATATAACAGAAAAATTGTAGAGACGAAGCTTGGTGAAGAACAAGCTGGATTCAGGCCAAATACAAGTGTCAGAATTCAGATTTCACTTTAAGACAAATAGTTGAGAAATCTTGGGAATATAACAAGGATTTGTATTAAGTTTTGCACATCTGGAAAAGGCATATGACAAGGTGCCAAGAGAAAAGGTCTCAAAGCATTTCAGATAGATGGCATAAATGGGACATTATATCGAGCAATACATAGTCTCTACAAGTCGGCAGCTAGAATTGAAGAAAGAACAGAACTTCCAACCCAGGCAGTCCCTAGTCTTTTAAAAAACAAGTTATCTAAAAAGTTTTTCTGCCTTACTTGTGCATTGTGTGGATTCAGGCTACTTCTTATTTGAAGACAAGATCTACAAACAGAACAGCAGTTTGGCAATGGGTAGCCCATTGTCTCCGGTGCTAGCCAACGTTTTTCTGACAGTTTGAGGAAAAGGCCATTTCCTCAGCGACACTGAAACCCAAAATTTGGCTATGCTACATGGACGACATTTTCCTAATTTGAGAGCATGGCCCAGAAAACTTACAAACCTTTCTGGATCATTTAGACAATTATCATCAAAATATAAACTTCACATCCGAACCAGAAGTTAATGGTGTTTTAGCTTTTCTAGATATAAAACTTACTAGAACAATGGATGGTCTCAAGATTTCTATCTTTAGAAAGCCAACACACACCAATAGATACCTACATGCTTCATCTCACCACTACCTCCCTCAGAAATTAGGAATTATTTCCCCACTAGTTCATCTGGTGAGATCCCTGTTGTCAGAAGAAGATGTACTTTAAAGAGAACTTAGTTACCTCGAAAAGACTTTCTTAAATAACGATTACTCTCCTAAAAATATCTGTAATCATCTTAGTGTACATAATCAACATAGTACTTAAGATAACTCAAACACAACAACCTATATCTCCTTTCCGTATATAAGTTCACTTTCTAAAGTATTCATATTTGGTCATGAAGTGTTAAAATATAAGACTCATTATTGTTTATGTGACCATAGGTTTTTTTAATTACTATATATGTTCATATAATAACGCCTACCAGTTTCGCTAGCAACTATCCAGCTTTCTCAAGGCTTGAACGGCAAACACAAAAAAATTATAGATGCACAAAGTTTACAGAATACAAAACTGTTAGTAATTATAAGGTAGCTAAGTTGATGCGTTCGCGTGACAATGTCAGCATGTATTGCGAATCTTTCGTCCGTGTCCTGAACATGCGTTGCATGAGCATATGTTACATGATTGTTGGCGTACTGTAGTTTCGTCAAACTGAGTGAATTGATTAAATTTTTCCAAGTCTCATTCAATATGGCACCTTGATTTCTGTTTAGGTTGCTGCCTGTTCGTAGGACTACTGTTGCTTCTTTGAATAATCGGTGTCTGAAATCATCATCTATGTAGTCTATAGAGTTTAGAAGTTGAAAAATGATGCACTAAACCGGGGTGGTCGTCCTGTTATGATTGACATCTCCAACATGTTCTTTCTGTCTGATTTCGAGGCTTCTTGAAGTATGTCCAATGTACGAGAGGCAACACGTACATGGAATATTATACACACCTGGATATTTGTAAAATGGAACACTATCCTTAGGAGATCTTAACACCTGTCTAATGCTAGTAGTTGATTTAAATACAACTCTGATGTTCTGAGCTTTTAACAGTCTCGAAATATTGGTGGAAACCGAACCTATAAAGGGGATCATGACCGTTGAAACCTGCTGGGAGACTGTTTCTTGTTGTCGGTGGTTATCTTTATATCGAAAATGTTAGAGGATATCCATTTGGAGATAGTGTTGTAACAATTTGAGACACTTCTGTCTGAACCTCATCTTAGTCTGAGACAAATTTGCAGACTCTATTTCCCAACATGTGGGTGATGCTATGCTTATGTGACCTATGATGGTTTGAAGAATAATGTAGATATCATCCAGTATCTGTAGGCTTTTTGTAAATGGACAGTTTGAAATTGTTATCTTGTCTCTTTACCAGTATGTCTAAGAAGTGCAGTTGTTTGTTATTTTCCACTTCTAGGGTAAATTTGATTTTGTTGTGGAGTGAGTTGATTCTATCAACAAACATATGTAGGTTTTCTATGCCTTCTTGCATAGAAAAGCGAGCACTGCCTAAAATCAAATTTCTTTAAGGTAAACAACAAGGTGTACCAACAACTAGAAGGCCTAGCCATGGGCAGCCATCTCTTACCACCATGTGCAGACCTTTTCATGGAGAAATTTGAAAATGAAATCTTCACCAATATTACTCCTAAACCGTCAATATGGTGGGATATGTAGATGATATCTTCATCATATGGCAAGAAAGCATAGAAATCCTACAAATGTTTGTTGATAGAATCAACTTGCTCCACAACAAAATCAAATTTACCCTAGAAGTGGAAAATAACAAACAACTGCACTTCTTAGACATACTAGTAAAGAGAATTTCAAACTGTACATTTACACATTTACAAAAAAGTCTACAGATACTGGACGATATCTACATTATTCTTCAAACCATCATAGGTCATATAAACATAGCATCATCCCCATGTTGGGAAATAGAGTCTGCAAATTTGTCTCAGATGAAGACGTGGTTCAGACAGAACTGTCTCAGATTGTTATAACACTATCTCAAAATGGATATCCCCTAAACATTTTCGACGGTTGTTATCTCCTTTATGGGTTCGGTTTCCACAATATAGCAAAATTGTTAAAAGCTCATAACATTAGAGGTGTCTTTAAACCAACTACTAGCATTAGACAGGTGTTAAGATCTCCTAAGGATAGTGTTCCATTTTACAAATATCCGGGTGTGTATAATATTCCATGTATGTGTGTGTGTTGGACAAACTTGAAGACAGAAAGAACATGTTGGAGATGTCAATCATAACAGGACGATCACCTCTGGTTTAGTGCATTACTTTTCAACTTCTAACCATTCTATTGACTGGGAAAATAGTTCTATGCCCTACACAGACGAATGATTTCAGACACCGATTATTCAAAGAAGCAACAGTAGTCCTACGAACAGGCAGCAACCTAAACAGAAATCAAGGTGCCATATTGAATGAGACTTGGAAAAATTTAATCAATTCACACGGAACTAGAGTACGCAACAATCATGTAACGTATGCTCATGCAACGCGTGTTCAGGACACGGACGAAAGATTCGCAATACATGCTGACATTGTCACACGAACGTATCAACTTAGCTGCCTTATAGTTACTAACGGTTTTGTATTCTGTATACGTTGTGCATTTATAATTTTTTTGTGTTTACCGTTCAAGCCTTGAGAAAGCTAGACAGTTACTAGCGAAACTGATAGGCGTTATTATATGAACATATATAGTAATTAAAAAACCTATGATCACATAAACAATGTCTTATATTTTAAGTTCTCTTTCTCCTAAACTAGCGAAAATCCCGCAGAAATTTAATGTTAAAACATTTCTCCACCTTTCCAAAATTTCGATCTTACTTCAGTCAACCTAGAGTAAAATGCAACCTTCTTCAGTTCCCAGGAGTATACCAAATCATTTGCAGTTGCATCAAACCATATTATGGCCAGACAGAAAATCTATCTATCCCCCCCCCCCCCCCTCGAAGAACACCAACATGACATTTCTTATAACAGAGTCCGTGCTAGCACCCTATCCAGCCACATTTCATTCTCGGCCAATACCAATGTTGAAGGATGAACAACATCAAATTGTTATATCTCCTTCTTTCTTCTTTGTCTTCTGGTGTGGCATCACTTTCTTGTTAATTTTCTATCTTAATTCCTTGTCATACCAACTAAGCCTGAAATCTCTAACCTATCTCTCTGGGGCTGCTTCTCTATTCGGAACTCTGACAAAATTTATTTATTTTAGCTGCACCAGCCAGAGTCCTAGTACAGAAGAGTTCTTGTACAAAGAAACCTTCCCAGAGTTTAAGTATTAAGTGCCTATAGAAACTTCAACATTGCAGTCATGGCCTAACTTTCTAAACTTTCTTTAATTTCCCCTTATTCACAGGTTTGAACTTTAGTGAGTGGGAATTTCAATCTCATGCTCAGACAGACTCAGACTTGCATAGGAAAAACATGTTTATTAATTATCAAGATTACATACATTAAGCTTCCACACATCAAAGATATGTCATATCAAAATTCTAATTTACTAGCACATGTGACCGGGAACGCCACAGGAACCAAATTGTAGAGGGAACTAAGAGCCTCTAGCCCCATGAGTTCCATCATTCAAGATCTAACAAAATAGACTGGAACTCAACTTCAAACATCCATAAATGCTCCGATGAATTAGAAAGACATATCTTGGAATCCATAGAAATAGCTCTTGACCCTACCCATCTAAATAGCAATCTCAGTTACAACCTACCCGATTCACATAGCGCTGTAATCCAGTTTTGGCACACTCATATCTTTCACACGCACAGTGCTTCATGCCAGAACTAATGCTTGGAATCAATTTCAAACACAACTACCACTTGATCTAAACTCTGTTTTTGTCTAAAGTTTTTGTTTTCTATTGTTTTTGTACAATGAATTCACCTGACGAAGTTGAAAATTCAGATGAAACTAGTAGTGAAATCTTATTAAATCTCTTGTATTTTGTACTTAATAATTAACACTTAATTATAAACATACATACATATATATATATATATATATATATATATATATATAAGGAAATCTATGCTTTTCCTGGATTTCAAAAAACCATTGACTGGTTAAAGAGAAAAATGCCTGGTAAATTTGTAAAAGGTAACTATAGAAAAAAGAGGTTATCATCAAGAACATGTATATGTCAGATATGGGAAGACTAAATTTAGTAATTATGAGTGGGTTAAATTTCATAATAGACAAGTAATTGTCTTATCTCTATGTTCATTGGAGTTATGAATAGAATAAGAATTTTTAGGAAGGCGAGTTTGTTTTGCAGGACAACGCACCTGCTCACATTGCTCATGAAACCCAACAGACAATACACAACTTGGGCTTTCTGTGTCTGCTTCAACAATCCTATTCACCACACCTGGCCCCGCCTGACTATTTCCAGATTTAAAGAAAATATGGCTTGTTTTTCAAAATATTCCATATAAAAATTGGCAGGGGGGGCATAGCGGTTGCCTCTGTTTGTAAATTTTGTTTCCCCCTTTCACCCCATCTTGCAATAGACTCAGCCTCTCTCAAACCTTCTTTTTGGCTAAGATATGTATGTGATGTGTTCTCTATTTGGCCTCATGGCCTAGACACATTAGACTCCTTCCTCAGTCACCTCAGTAGTTTACTCTTCTAAGACACCTTAGTAACACGCCTTCCTAATCGTTACCTTTCCTTCACTGTATATAGAAAACTTACTCACACATGCAAATACATACACAAACTTTCTTACCACCACCCCTCTTACTCTAACAAATAGATCCTATAATCTTTGTTCCAGTGGAGCCTCTCTCTTAACTGAATTCAACCACATACACAAAACATTCCTTTCCAATGACCACAGTGATTAGAGAATTAAAAAAAAATAATCAGATCCTCTCCCATTCCTTGGCCATTGCTTCAGAAGGATTTCAGAAATGCCATCACCATCTGCTACATCCATAGCACATCAGAAAAAATAGCCAGGCACTTTAGAAAAGTACAAATTCTACACAACTTTTAAGCCTCACCGGAAACTTGCTACCCATCTGTTCTACCAAAGATCAGCTCAATCCTTTCAGTGCCTGGAGCATAAAAAGTGGCTTGCTTTGGAGAGACAGGTAGAACAGCGATCAGCTGTTTAGAAGAACACAAATCGTACATCTGAAATCATGACTATGATCAAGTCTGCCTTGGCGACCATATATTGGATACAACACATAGGATATCCTGGAAGAAAACCACCATGCTCCACCCTAATAAATTTAAAAAGGAAAGACTGTCTTTATATTCTTTCTTTATATTTGGCATTAAGAAATCAATTGAATTTAAATAAATACAGATGCATAAAACTTCCCAAAATTTGGGAAACAATAATTGTCAGAGGTCCTCTTTAAATCATAGGCCACCTACAAATGTCCATAGAGGACACACCACCTCAATAGTACTTTTAATATAACAAAGGTCTGTATTTAAGTTTTTTAGATCTGGAAGAAGCATATGCCAAGAGAAAAGCTATTCAAAATGCTACAGTAGTATGGTATCAGTGGGGCATTATATCAAGCAATACTTAGTCTTTATTTGAGTTATAAGTCAGCAGTTAGAATTGAAGTAAGTACAGGAAGATGGTTTAATGTTAAATCTGGTGTCAGACAAGGATGCGCATTATCCCCTCTGTTATTCATTATCTATATGGATCACATTATGAAGGAAAGTGGTATTCAGTTGATATCAAAATTGGATATTGAAACTGCAACGACTGCCCCAGTACTGAACTGACACCCACTCTCATCTTTATCTGTCCAGCAATTTTCAGTCTTGCAAGAAAAGATCCTATTTCCCGAACAACAGCTCTATACTAACAAATAAAAACATATACAAGGCAGTTCAAGGAGCACATGGAAACATCTAAGACTCTTCAAAGGACAAGACAACAACAACATCAAAATTGAAGATGTTAATTCAGATCTTTGCTTTATGCCAATGATGTTATTATACTTCTAAAGAAATCCGCTACAAGTCTGCAAGATTCCCTGACTAAATTAAATAACTGTTGTAATAAATATGGTATGAAGGTCAGCAATAACAAGACAATGAAAATAAGCAGAAGCATTGAAAATATCAACTGCATTGTCAATGGAAAGGCAGCTGGAGTAGATGATATTCGACCAGAAATGTGCTCAAGTATGTAGTTATAAAACTCGTACAGTGGCTGCACTGCATAATTCAGAAAGAATGTTTCCATAGTAGTAAGCTTTATCAACATGTTTAGTGCAAATGTTTGGATCAGAAGCCTGAAAACAATTATTCAACCAGCAAGTGAGGAATGAGGAAATCGTGACGATCATCTCACTTTGTATTCATATTATACCAAACAACCCTTCTATGAGAGAGAGGGGGGGGGGGTGGCTATGTGAGTGTTGGTTTTTGGGAGAATAAATTAATATATGATTGTGGTCTGAATTATTTTGAAGACAAAAAAATCCAAATAGTGAAGTAGAGATCAAGGGTGTTTGGCAAAAGAAATGTCTCATCTCTTCCTCTTTGATTAACATAGTTCAAAAAGGAATGGCAGTTGGGATGTAACATTAGTCTCAAAGAAAAATGAAAAAATCAGTGGTTAGTGGTGTTTGGAGAGTGAATGGCAGATGAATCGAATAGAATGGGACAGAGAAATTTTTAGACACATATGTAAAATATATGTGGCTAAAAGTATTTTTACATATGTGGCATGCATAGTATAATTAGAAAAAAGTGAGTAGTTGGGTAAACTGAAATTTGAATTTCTGATTGGAAGAGTAGATGTGTGGATTTGCTGATTAGAGATGGAATTGAACATCACTGAGTTAGGAACTAAGGTCACTTGAATTTGTAAAGTGAATCTGGGCTTTGGATATATTTGTGTAATCTCTCTTTGCTCGACTGTTTTATTGTTGTTGTCACTTATGTAGTGTTGAAACTGGAAGCACCTAGAATATACTGTAGTGGATTCTTTGATAATCCATTCATGTGAGCAATTTCACTCAACTGATCTGGAAACAATACCCTTGAGATTACACCATCATACTCCTAATTGGACTGCTGCCTACTAACACACCTGGCAGTATAATGGTAAGAAGCTTATTTATTAGCTGCCTAGAAGCCTTTTCTAAGCATTCCCAGCATATTTTCTTTCAATTGGTTTGTGGAATAATTGTTTGAAAACTGTACCCTCAAAATGAACTAGACTTCAAACATGGTTTTTGGCCACTTCAACCTTCCAGTACACAGTGGTTGTTGTTATTATGCCTAGAAACTCAACTGCTATCAATGTCTAGTACTGCAGAGGTTTTCTTTTCATATGAAGAGCGTAGAGATGTGAGATGCCTTGACATCTGCGTATGTTATTTCACTCAGTTTTCTCATATCTGATGGTTAATGACTGTGGGATATAGACCAAAGCCACTGGTGTTCAACCTTTTTCATTACGCGAGCCACTTTTCTATAAAAAGTTATATAGAAGAGAGTAGTTCAGCGAACTACTCTCTTATAAGTTATTCGGCGATCTACTCTCTTATATAGATCACGTTCCACCAACCTGATATCTGATTATGCACAAATAAACAACTAAAAAAAAATACATAACTAAACACTTTATTTGTGTATTTAAAAATTTATTTATCACGTTTAATTATTTTAGTACAACAAATATATTAATACAACAACAAAAAAAAAAAAATAATAATAATAAAAAAATATATATATATATATATATATATATTGGAATAAAATATTTATTTCTCTATTTTGGAAAACCAAAGTTAGAAAAAAACAACAGATTGACTACAAACTCACAAGTTACAGGAAATGCTGGTTGATTAAAAAAAGAAAAAAGTTAATGTGAAATTTGGCATTGATTGGACCATGCACAATATTTTCATAGTCAAGTTGATTCATATCAACTTCATAGAAGTGGTCAATTGTAGACAATCATCCAAATAATTATTTGTAATTTGGTTTCTTAATTGATTTTTTATGACGGTCATATTTGAAAAAGCGGATTCTGACAAGTATGTTGATCTGAAACAGGACAGAATTTTTCACGCAATATCAGTTAATATTGGGAATTTTTCATGTGCATACTTCCAAATGACTTCATTGTTTATTGATTTTAAATGTAAACTATTCTGAATGTTTATTATCTCAAGATTTAAAATCTTTAAATCTTGAATTTATTTCTTCCTCAACTAATTCTATTTCACAGATAAATTCTTTTAAATCATAGCAAAGCATTTCTTGATTTTGTTCAAAAAATTTTAATAAATATGGGAGACGTCTAAATTCGCGGTCATTTATATTTTTCTTTAATAAAAGTTAGTATCGTTGGAAAGTTTTTATTGAACTTAACATGTCAATTCAATTTTTATCTCTACCATGTAACTCTGAAACTAAGCAATTTAAACTGCTTAATATCGTACAGAAATCTACTAAAAATGATAAGTGTAATAACAACCATCTTTTATCACTCAATTGTGGATAAATATATCTTTTTTCATCAAGAAAAATTTTTATATTGTTAATTAATACAAGAAATCTCTCTAAAAATTGACTTCTGCTGAGCCAGCGAACATTATTGTACAACAGAAGTTCCCTATCATCACCTTCCTGTAATTTAAATAACCGCCATTGCAGGGCTTTTCCTCGAACAGAATTTACAATTTTAAATGTAATATCCAAAACATCTTTTGTGTTTAATCTTTTACTACACAGTACTTGTTGAATAATACAGCGGTACGTTAAAAAATCTGGATATTTGTCATCGTTTTTACATAATGAAATTAAGTCTCATTTATTACCTATCATTGCAGGAGCACCATCAGTAGTAATAGACACAAGTTTAAAAAGCAGAAGTTTGTGTTGTTTCACAAATTCATCAAATGCTGAAAAAATGTCTTCTCCCCTAGTCCTTCCCAATAATGGTATAGTTTTCAAAAGTTCTTCTTTACTCGAATAATCTTGAAATACCATGCGAATAAATACCATTAACTGAGCAATATCAGTGAAGTAATTTGATTCATCAAATTGTAAAGAAAACGTAACACACTGGTGAATGTCTGACATTAACCTGGCCTGGAAACTTTTCTCGGCAATTGGAACTCTTCCTTTCGGCAATTTGAAACCTTGTCTGCAGTCTAGAAGTAGTCTCTCTCTAGCGACTTCTCGAACCGAGAAGTTCCTTTCTGGAAGCGGGAAACTCCTCTCTCAAGCAACGTGGATCTGGGCAGTCACGCTGATGGTGACCCTGGCCTGGGTAGCCTCGTCTCTGATAGCAATTCTGGAACAATATACTTAAAGCGAATACACAATACCAATACACTTAAAGCGAATTAAAAATAACACAAAATAATGATAAATAAAATATTATGTTTTCAGTTTTCATTAAATTTGTAAGTAAGGAGGAACACACAAGAGATCAACCGGTCGATCGCGATCGATGGGTTGAACACCCCTGACCTAGGCTATTAACATTCCCACAAAGAGAAGGTATAGACACCTTCCCAATCTTCATTAACTGTTCTTCACTGAAGTCCAGCTTACTCCAAGTTGTGATGGCTAGAACATTTAGTTCCATTAGCATTTTAGAATTCTGATGTTTAGGCCAAAACACTGTACTTATGCAATCTTGGTGTCATTTTGCATACAACCTCAGATGATATCTCTCCATCAGCCTATCTCGTATCTGCATCACCAACTTTGTATTCATTCATCCACATTTGTTGTTACAATTTATGTGGCATAGTTCCATGTGGTGTCCTGTCAAACACCTTTTCAAAATTGACGTTTCATTGGCTGAATTCTATCAGTGCTTTCTTGAGATTTTTTCCAGTCAGTCTCTAAATTTTGTTGTGTTTTTTCCAATCACTTATTCTTCACCACATATCTAATATCCACCCTCCAGGATACTGTGATATTGAGAAAGGATAATATAGTACTGCATGGTTAAATTTGCATTACTAATTGCCTGTCAACAGTTTTCCTTCAAATTTTCTACTCATGAAGTACTCAACATCACTAGATCGTATATTTTGGTTTTTCCAATGCACATTTGATTACATAGTTCATCTAGATCACAGCCTTCATTTGGGGCTCCCCCCCCTGCCGTTTAGACACCTGTTTTGCTAACCTTCCCTCCTGCATTCTATTTAAGATGACCATCCCACCTTAGATTAGCTATGCTGATGCATTTTTGAATTCTACTAATGCCAAGTTCCTTTCTAATATCCTTATTTTTCACGTGACTCTGTCCATTGATTCCATCTGCTCACTTCCCTAATTTCTCTCATACCTTTTAAGTTTGTGGTGTACTGTCTTTTATCTCAACTGTTTTATCTCTAAAACAGCTTAAATCTATAACTTAAATTGGTTGAAATGCATTTGTTTTATGAGGGGAGGGATGCAGAAAGTTCTAATAAACACCTAGAACAAAAATGATATTGAAGCAACTGATATAACCACAAGAAAGAACATATTAGTAGCAGAGTTATGAAGGTAACTTATGTTCTTGTATTCTTATATCCCCGAATTCTTTCTTGTGGTACATCAGTTGCTTTAATATCATTTTTGTTCTAAATGTTTATCAGAACTTTCCACTTCCCCCCTCTCGTATATTGTTGCTTTAATGTTTTGGCTTATTTCTTTCTCTTCTGTAGTTTTTTTCTTACCCTCTTCTCAGGTATGGAACTACTTAGTATGGTAAATTCCTCTGTTCAGATGATACTATGAGCTGTACTCCAGTTATCTGGAATTCCACCTTTTAAATTATGTTTAAAATTATGTAACCACTGTAAAACTTTTATACCTTCATATTTGAGTGTGCTGATTGAACATTTTATACTCCATATGCCTTTCCACATTTCAGGCTTCTGATATATTTTCTACCTCAAGTATTGATGTTTGCTGTTGTTTCCTTTGAATAATTGCTACCATTGTTTTGTCACTGCTTATCTCATTTTATCTTTCAAGTAATTACTCAAGACATTCAGAACATCTTTATCTTCATTGATTATTATTAGTATACAGGAATCTCCATGGCACCCGAAGACTTATTGCAGGATACACTGCTTTCTATACAGTATCTATTGTACCTCTCCTGAATGTGTTGTTTGACAAAGCACTGACTCACAACAGACTCTAGCAAAAAAGAATTCTGCTCATTCCGAACCCTCCAAGCAAAACATCTAATCTTCATAGTCTTGTTAACCACACACTTAATCAATTTACAGGGATAGCCTCTTGTTCTGCAAAATGTTGAAGGATTTCTTCCGATCTGTTTTATAACCCTTTTAGTAACAAATGTTTTTATTAATTCCTTTTTTTCCCACCTGTCACCCAACTTTTGCAGTCCACAAATCCTAATCTGTTGTCATAATAGGATTCCACAGACTACTCATCATTTTACTCATTAGACTCTGAATCCTGTCCATCATCTCCTTATCTCTAAGAAACCCATGTGACCAGACCTCAGTGCAGTAATTCAGATGCAGCTGTATCAAGACCTTATAAAGAGATATGATAAGACTTCCTAAACTGCATGTTAGTGTGTTTTCCTCAATAACCAAGTAATCCTATGCGGTACCTTGATCACCTTTGCAGTATCCCCTCTGAACTTCATCTTCCTTTCCATCAACACAAATCCATAGCTTCATAAGTTTCCTGGAGTATGTTATCTCTGTCATATACAGCTTATAATATTTTCATCCTAAAATGCATAACTTAGCAATATTCCATATTAAACTGAACCCATTATCTTTTGTCCAGGCTGGCAACCTATTTAAATCAATCATCCTGCAAGCTTTTCTGTGTTGCTGTGAACACTTATTGCAGTGGCCAATTTTGCATCATTTCCTTACCATTATCACTGACTAAAGTTATCCTGCCATAGTACTCTTTGGGAATCTCTTTAGCCTGCTGCACTAATTTTTTCTGCCAAATACTGTCCACAGTATATTTTTTTTTTTCACTTCCTGCTAAATGATACTACTCATCCATTTAACTCTTACCTGATTTATCTGACCTTGTGTAATTCTGATACTGCATCCTTTAGAAAGTACCCCCCCCCCCCCCAGTAATGCTGGGGAGGTGGGGGGTACTTTGCCTTGATCACATGTACAGTCATGTGCTCTCTCTCACACACAGATGCACACATCTGAATAAACTATCTTCATTAAAAGTGCTAGTTGGTTTATAAGTTTATTTGATCCTTAAGTAATTGCAAATAATTTCAGAACTAATGTGTGCATGTGGAGGGAGGGGAGCAGCTATTGTATCAAGACATTGGTTGATGATATTTTCTTTTGCAACATACATAGGTTCTTTCCCACAAACAACCAGTATTCTTATACAGCTTTCTCACCTGAGAGAATTGCAAGATGAACATAATAAAAAATCACAAAGGCTAAGCGATATAGAGCAGGAATTATCATCAATTAAGAATACTGCAAATAGGTAAGTACGAGAATGGGTAAGTAAGTATTAAATATTCCAGTTGCTCTAATTTTATTTGCTATCTAAAGTAATGGGGATGGTCATTGCCAGTCAATCAGCTTTTTAGGGGCATGTCACGGAAACCTAGAGAACTATCAACTAATTAGTGTCCACCAATATGGCTTGGTGAGCTGAGAGCCAGTCCTTGCCTCCATCACCTGTCTTTATATGTGTGTGTACCATTGAAAAGTTTGAAGAAACCTGTAGTATTACACTTGACATTTAGGCATTTCATAGTGTCTCACATCATGGTCTTCTCAGCAAATCGGAATCTTATGGTCTACTTTCTGTCCTTTCTAATTGGATTGCCAGTTTTTTCTCAGGTCATTTATTGCTTATTGTGGCAGAGTTTTTTCTCTTCAGATTACTCTACTAATGAAGGATGTTGTAAAAGTAATCATAATTTAAAATTCTGAATATTTTTACGTATTGTTTATGTTAGTATGTTTATTAGTTTTAGTTTCATAACATGCATTGTCGCCACTTGCGATGTGCCTGTTATTGAAATTGTTTTGTCAAAGTGATATGTAAAGCATAAAAAAAATTTAAGTACTTACTGATGATATTTCTATTACTTACAGGAATTTTATTGTAGTTTAAAATGATCATAAGTTGTGTTTTATGGAGACATTCTCTTGTCGCTAATGGAGACAACGTGTCAGCCATTATATCTAGTTTCTCACTTGCCACTTTCATGGAGTGCGCATGCTCACTGAGAAGTTTGATGTATGATTGACTATTCACCAACATGTGATGTAATCAGATTTAGTCCCTGATCTACAATGTTTACAAATTGCATTTAAAAATGATTTCATTCTGCATTTTCTCATTCTTGCTGATGACTCTAGCATAGTATACTATTAACCTTTGATATTAAAAAATATACTACACTTAAGTCTAGCAAATCCTGTTGTAACAACAGGACTTGCTACAATACTGTTGTTACAACGCTATTGAAAAATTATAACCATAGTCTCTCTCAGGCACAGTACTGTTCTAAAGGAAATTAACTGATAAACTGTCCACAGCAACCAGCTATTCCTGGTGTGCTTGAGCTCATCATTGCAAGAGTTGACTATATTTAGTATCATGTCAAATGGAAAATTGTTATGGTTAACAACAGTATTTAAAATTGAAGCATTTCATTTTTTATATTAAGAGAATGGCTATAAATGAAGTTATTCATGAGAATGTCCATAAACTAATATCAAGAGACAAATTGCCGAGTTATTTTGCATTGAAATGTATTCATTAGTTTATGGACATTCATGAGAATGTCCATAAACTAATATCAAGAGACAAATTGCTGAGTTATTTTGCTTTGAAATGTATTTGGTGCACTTCCAATATATTAAGAAAATAATACTTGTCTAACCTTTTCATTTCAAGAGACAAATTGCTGAGTTATTTTGCATTGAAATGTATTTGGTGCACTTCCAATATATTAAGAAAATAATACTTGTCTAACCTATTCACTTTTCTTAACTGAAATTAGTTATTTAGCTGTTCCTGTCTACTCACTCCGTTGTTGGACTAACTTCATATTTGTGGAATATCATAAGGAGATTTAGCTAGTTTCAAGTATTTTTGTTGTGCTTGAGTTCATAGAAGTTAAACTTAATTTTAATACTTTTTTTTTTGAAGATATTTAGTATATTTTGTAGCATTCATAAATTTAGATTGACTGCATCACATGATTATGATGAACTGCATCACATGATTATGATGAACTGCATCATCAGAAATCAAGGAATGGTGTGCTCCATTCAATGGGAATTAATTAACACTTTTTTTCTGAAAAAAAAGTAAGGGGATTTGTATTATTAAGTATGGTTGTAATTAGTTATACGTGATGTCTGCATTGCATCACAAATATATTTGAATTGTGAAAAATTTTGTCAAACCATTGTTTAAAAAAAAAAAAAAAATTCATAGTGTAATGCTATGCTAAAGGAATTTACTTTTGCAAACTATCCACTATAACAAACTATTCTAGGCTTTTTCAGCCAGTTCCCTGAATTATCAGATCATTGATATAAGTGAATTGGTCTTCCCTTCTGAATACCAAATTTTAACTACACAACTCAGAAAAATTGCTCATAGAACTTGCACTGTTTCAGACAGTAACCTTATGAATGTTTTACTTAGATGGCAAAATTGTGGATATAAGCCGAAGACAGAACCATTGGTATTCATGAACTGCTAGTGATGAGAGAACCAGCATCTTAACAATTTCCAGACTTTTCAAAACAGTTAATGCTGAGTTCGCCCATGGAGATTAAAGACTTTAGAGGATTTAGTCTTTTTAATATCTTTATTCAGTCCTAAAATTTCACAGATTTGTTAAAAACAGACAAAAAAAGTAATGAGATTGTAGTTCTTCTTTCAATTTTTTTTTTATTTATTTTATTTATTTTTTTATTTTATTATTATTTTTTATTTAATTAAGACTCTTAAATTCTAAATTCATCTGTGACCCTACTATGACATTTACAGTTCCTTTATTACTATATGGGGACCTCCAACAGTATCATAAGAAAACTGCAAATTTTGTTTGTTTAGAAAGCATGTTAAAGTATACTGCTAGGCAGTTTTTAGCCAGCCTTGGTTGTTTGGTCATAATGCCAGTAAATTCTAATAGCTAGCTCACTATGACAGTTCTTATCTGCTTAGATTAGAAATTTATATAAGCATAGTAGTAATTTCATTTATATATATATATATATATTTAATTTTTTTTTAAACTACGGTTTCAACTAGAGTTGATGTTATTTGTAGATATCATAACCTGAAGCATCAGTATGAGTTAAAAGAAAAAGAAGCTGAATTATTGAAGACAAGATTGCAACAAAGTGTGCACCATCAACAACTTGAGGAGGTACAAATACTTTGTCAGTCTATAGGTAAGTCCTGTACTTCATAGTGAAAAACTGATGAAAACTCAAGTTTTTTCATTATCAGTTTTGTATCTCATAATTCATGAATATCACATTGAAAATAACAGATATCCTCTACACCCCCTGTATCCTCAGGGAGTGTAGAGGATATTATGATAATACATTACAAATTTACGTCATTAATATTATCAGTTCCTATCACTTCCAATGTTATCAGTTCTTCAGAAGGCAATTCTGCCTTCTGAAAAAACAATTTGTAAGAAAGTTTTAAAAAGAATTAAGATGAGCAGCTTTTAGAGGTAGAATGTAAACTTAGCAAAACGAACATTCAATAAAATAAAAAACAGAAAACAAGAACCAAACCTTGGAGTCTCAGCAGCAAACTCTGGAGAAAACAGGGGATGGTTTGGCCAGAGTGGCATTTGGTGAAATTGTCTGCAAAGATAGAAAAGTAGGAATGCTATGGTAGACACAAGAAATTAAAGAAGTGGTCCTAGAAATACCAAAAGCTCGTATCAAAATAAGTTGGCAATCCTAAAAGAATACACAAGAAAATGTAAAAAAGGTAAGCTATGTGGATAAATAGCTCAACAAGTCATTGGAAGACTTCAGTAAGAACATAGAAGATAAATATTAAGAAGGTGGGAAAATATTCTTGATGCGATTGAAAAATCTTAGAAATGGAATTTTACAGTACTCAAAAAGAGTATTGTAAAAGAAATAATAAACCCGACATGTATACAGGGGATCCTCGACATGCATCGTTTCGACTTTACGGCAGTAATACCACAAATAATTTAAAGAATAAATTTCAACTTGAAGCAGCGCAGCATAAAATTCAAATGCCGCGGGCGAACTTGTTTGTGAGCACGGCAGAAGAATACGCCGTTACGTGCCATTTGTTTGGGAGAGGTGGCGTCGCTTGGGTACCGCGTGCTTTGTTTACATCCGCTCTCTCACTTTTGTGTTTGTGTTTTTTTTGTGACTTTTTTACCCTTCAGTATGGCTCCCAAACTTAAGGCAGACTCTTCCAATAGCAGTGTGTTGAAGAAAAGGAAAGCCATTACATTAGAAGTGAAATTAGACATTATTAAAAGGGCAAAAAAAGGAAGAAACACTAACGAACATCGGCCGCGCGTTGAACTTAATTCGTACCACAATTGGGACTATTATCAAGGATAAAGTTCGCATCCTCGAACAGGTGAAAGGATTGGCACCCATGAAATCGACTGTAATTACGAAAAAATGTAGTAGGCTCATGATTGAGATTGAAAGGCTTCTTGGTCTTTGGCCGGAAGACCAGCATCAACGCCGTATCCGAATTAGCCTCATGTTAATTCAAGAAAAGGCGAAAAGATTGTTTGAGGCATTGAAAAGTGAAAGGGGGGAAACGAGTGCAGGTGAAGAGTTTAATGCTAGTAAAGGTTGGTTTGTGCGGTTTAAGGCTTGGGGCAATTTACATAACCTTAAGGTGCAAGGTGAAGCTGCTAGTAGTGATGATAAAGCAGCTGGTGAGTTTCCTGAGGGGTTGGCTGAGATAATAAGGGAGGATGGCTATAGCGCTCAACAAGTGTTTAATGTGGATGAGACAGGCCTATTTTGGAAACTTATGCCTAATCGTACCTATATCGCCAACAAGGAGAAGGCCGCACCAGGCCATAAAGCTGGTAAGGAGAGACTGACTTTGCTTCTTGGGGCTAATGCTGCAGGCGACTTAAAACTAAAGCCCATGTTGGTCTATCAGGCTGAAAATCCAAGGGCACTAAAGAGCATTTGGAAGGGTCAACTGCCTGTCATCTGGAGGTCCAATAAGAAGGCATGGGTGACACTTCAAATCTTCAAGGACTGGTTTACCAACCATTTTGTTCCAGAAGTTCAGAGGTACTGTACAGCCAAGGGTCTGCCCTTTAAGGCATTGTTAGTGCTAGACAATGCCTCTGGTCACCCTGCCCACTTGTATGACATTTCACCCTAATGTTAAGGTGGTTTACATTCCACCAAACACCACAGCCCTTTTGCAGCCTATGGACCAGGGTGTTATTGCTTTCTTTAAGGCCTACTACCTCTGCAGGACATTTGCTATGGATTTCAGGGCAACTGAAAAAGACAGGAACTTAACCCTCAAAGACTTTTGGAAATCGTATAGCATTTATAATGCCATACAAGACATTGAGCATGCTGGATGAAGTGAAGCAGACAAATTTGAATGGTGTGTGGAAAAAACTGTGTCCCCAGTTTGTGAATGATTTACATGGCTATGAGGAGACAGTTGAGGCTGTCACAGAGAAGGATGTTGCCTTGGGGAAGCAGATGAATTTGGAAGTAGAGGCCAAAGATGTCAGAGAGCTGGCATCTCATGGGGACGAGTTGTCAGGAGAAGGAAACGGTTGAGGAAAAGGAAACGGTTCCAACCCCTGAACCCAGGATATTCACCACCAAAGGCTTGGCAGAAGGTTTTGCCCTCATTGAGGATGGGCTGGCTAAGTTTGAGGCTGAGGATCCCAACACTGCTAGGTACACAAAGGTCTTCCGAGGGGTTATGGATTGCCTGCAGTGTTATAGGGAGATATACGAGGAGAAGAGGATGGTATCATTCCAGACTAGCCCGGAAAGTTTTTTCACGAAGGTAGACAGGCCTGCAGCACCTGCTGGTACCTCACTGTCTCTTCAACCACAGTATAAAAGGTAAAGAATTGTTTTCATTTTTTTTTTTTGTTTTGTTATTTTTTAATCACCCGTAGAGAATGTACAGTTTCATTTGTCATTTTGGGAATTGTTCTCATTTTTATGGGGTTTTTTTTATTACAGTTTCATTTTGTCATTTTTCTGTACTATACAGTAATTATATTCTCTCTTTCATTTTCCTATGGCCTAGTTCTGTTTCTTGATATATACGTATGACTTTAGGGTGTTTTAGGTTAGGTAAGTAACTTAGGCTATGGCAATTCCGACTTGCATTGAAAATCGCCTTACATCGGTCCGTAGGAACGGATCTCCGACATAACTTGAGGACCCCCTGTATATAGAACATAAGGATATATTAGGTATCTGGAGCAATTATTTTGAAAGGCTGTTAAAGGAAACAAGCAGTGACAAAACAGTAGAAGATATTCAAGAAGAATGTAAATGAGTTTCATCTCTCTAACTAGATTGTTTACAGCGAGTATTAAGTAATTACAAAAGAGTTCAATTCAGAAACCCTATTTCTTTTAGAATCTGGAAAATTATTGACTCAAGACCAAATCAAAGAAATATACATTTAATGAAACTAAATTTAAATAAAATTACATAAATAACCACAAAATTAATTGGACCCAAGGCCACCTAAAATAAGTCTACACTTTAGATATCTCCTTATCTTAAAAGAATACAATCATTCACTCTCTGACTCTTTCTGTAACTGGTTTGGTTAACTTTCTTGTGTAGAGGCTTAAGTGCTGTGAGGACATTATGTTGGAGGTTTAATGGATTTTTTACAACACTCAAAAAGAATTAAAATAGAATTTAATACTTCCTATATTTCGTCCTAGTCACTAGGACATCTACGGGGATTACAAAAACAATTAATGTAACATGCACACAAAAACTTACAATACTAAGCCCAACCACGTGGGTGACACTAAAGTTATATCTAGGTGGAATGCCCTCTAAGGGCGGTCGTAGGTGGCCTGGAATGTAAGGTGGGACCTCTGGTGATGAGTGTTTCCCAAATCTTCGGAAGCTTAATGCAACCATATTTATTTAGATTTGGTTGGTTTCTTACAGCTGCTGCTGCTTCTAAGAAAAGTCTCCTTTTCTTGAATTTGCTGTGGTGGAGCATGGTGCTTTACTTCCATGATACTCTGTTGTTGGTGTTCAACACATGGTCAGCCAAGCCTGAATGGTCATTGTTGTGTTTAACGATGTACGACTTGTGTTCCTCTAGGCGGATGGATGCTGATCTGCCTGTCTGTCTGTCCAAAGTACGCAAGCTTACAGGAACAGGGTACTTTGTAAACCCCAGGCAGAGAGAGAGGAGGGAGCTGATCTTTCGTAGACCGGATAAGGGTAGCAAGTTTGCGGTAGGGCTTATTTGCTGTGTGTAGGTTATACTTTTTTAGTATCTTGACTATTTTTTCCGAAGTGCCACGGATGTAGGGTATGGTGATGGCATTTTTAAAATCTTGTTGACGAGAGGGACGGGGAATGGGGGAGGAATTGATTATTTTTTTGATACTGTGTTCGCTGTAGCCATTGAAGAGGAAAGTTCTGTGTATGTGGTTAAGCTCAGTAGTGAGGGCGGTTCCACTGGAACAAAGATTGTGGGCTCTCTTGGTAAGAGTTTTAATGATGCCATATTGTTGCAAGGGGTGGTGTTGGGAGAGTTTATGAATGTATCTGCCTGTGTGTGTGGGTTTTCTGTATACAGTGAAGGCAAGCGTATCATTAGGCAGGCGTGTGACTAAGGTGTCTAGGAAGGGTAAACAATTGTTCTTTTCCTTTTCCATAGTAAACTGGATTCTTGGATGTAGACTATTGAGATGACTGAGGAAGGAGTCTAACGTGTCTGGGCCATGAGGCCAAATAGAGAACACATCATCTACATATCTTAGCCAGATAGACGGTTTGAGTGGGGCTGAGTCTAAGGCTCGTTTTTCGAAATCTTCCATATAGAAATTGGCAAGGGGGGGGGTGAGAGGGGAGAACCCATGGCAGTTCCCTCTATCTGCTTGTAGATTTTGTTCTTCCAAGAGAAATACTCAGAGTTGATGGCAAAGGAAAAGAGATCTAAGATGTCAGAGGGAAAAACGTTTTCTAAGAAAGATAAAGTGTCAGTTAAGGGAATATTGGTAAACAATGAGGAGATATCAAAACTTACTAATATGTCTGTATTATTCAAGGTTAAATTTTCTGTGAGGGCTTTAAAGTCGGTCGAGTTTTTTATATAGGATGCGGAATTTCTGGTTAGGGGGGACAGAGAGTTGGCCAGTTGTTTAGACAGTCTGTAACAAGGTGCATTGGTGGCATCTACTATAGGCCTGAGTGGGGAAGTGGGTTTGTGGATATTTGGTAATCCGTATATTCGTGGGGATGGGAGCGGAAAGGTTTAAGTTTCTTCGTGACGTCAGGGGGCCAGGAGGTTACTTTTTTAAGTAAGATTTTTAATTTCTTAACTTGTGTTTTTGTGGGGTCATGTTCTAGCGGGATGTAGGTAGCGTGATCGCGGAGGATAATGTTCATTTTACGATTATATTCGCTGGTATTAAGAACGACTGTGGCATTACCCTTATCCGCTCTAGTGACGACGATACTTTTTTCTTTGCGTAGTTTCAGGACAGCTATGCGTTGGGCATACGATAAGTTACTTTTTGGAGGCGAAGAGTGAGCGAGGATGTTGGCTATGTCGAGTCTGATGTTGTTGGCTACCTCCAACGGTAAGCGACAGATCCTCCGTTCGACGTTAGCCATTACATCGAGCACCGGCACTTCTTTCGGGGCGATGGCAAAATTACGGCCGAGGCAAAGCGCGCTGACAGCATCATCGTTGAGCCTTTTGGAAGAGAGGTTTATTACTGTCTGGAGCGGTTGAATTTGTGGTTGTGGTTTGTCTTTAACCAAGTTGCTGTATTTCTTGACATGTTTGTTTTTTATTTTTTGAAATTCATAACATCCAAGAATCCAGTTTACTATGGAAAAGGAAAAGAACAATTGTTTACCCTTCCTAGACACTTTAGTCACACGCCTGCCTAATGTATACAGAAAACCCACACACACAGGTAGATACATTCACATACTCTCCCACCACCACCCCTCGCAACAATATGGCATCATTAAAACTCTTACCAAGAGAGCCCACAATCTTTGTTCCAGTGGAACCGCCCTCACTACTGAGCTTAACCACATACACAGAACTTTCCTCTCCAATGGCTACAGCGAACACAGTATCAAAAAAATAATCAATTCCTCCCCCATTCCCCGTCCCTCTCGTCAACAAGATTTTAAAAATGCCATCACCATACCCTACATCCGTGGCACTTCGGAAAAAAAAGCCAAGATGCTAAAAAAGTATAACCTACACACAGCATATAAGCCCTACCGCAAACTTGCTACCCTTATCCGGTCTACGAAAGATCAGCTCCCTCCTCTCTCTCTGCCTGGAGTTTACAAAGTACCCTGTTCCTGTAAGCTTGCGTACTTTGGACAGACAGGCAGATCAGCATCCATCCGCCTGGAGGAACACAAGTCGTACATCGTTAAACACAACTATGGCCATTCAGGCTTGGCTGACCATGTGTTGGACACCACCCACGGAGTATCATGGAAGAAAACCACCATGCTCCACCACAGCAAATTCAAGAAAGAGAGACTTTTCTTAGAAGCAGCAGCAGCAGCTCTCAGAAACCAACCAAATCTAAATAAATATGGTTGCATTAAGCTTCCGAAGATTTGGGAAACACTCATCACCAGAGGTCCCACCTTACATTCCAGGCCACCTACGACCGCCCTTAGAGGGCGCTCCACCTAGATAGGACTTTAGTGTCAACCACGTGGTTGTGCTTAGTATTGTAAGTTTTTGTGTGCATGTTACATTAATTGTTTTTGTAATCCCCGTAGATGTCCTAGTGACTAGGACGAAATATAGGAAGTATTAAATTCTATTTTAATTCTTTTTGAGTGTTGTAAAAAATCCATTAAACCTCCAACATAATGTCCTCACAGCACTTAAGCCTCTACACAAGAATTCTAATCGTCCATGGAGAAGATTTAGCACGCAAATCCAAGCAATATGGTAAGTCAAAACTACGACTATCTAGAGAACTAAATAGTCTGGCCTTTTTAAAAAGATTTCGGGATACAAGAGTGATACCGAAGTTCGTTAAAATGAAGATCAATTTCCATTCCAAAAAAGCACTCCGCATATATAAACGTGCCAGCCTGGCATTACTACGCGAGCAAATCGCCTCTACTCATGTTGCCCTTGCAGCGATGAACGCCGCCATTGGCTCCCTACATTCAGAGCTCTCCACCGTTCTTAACCCTGAACTTTGGTCAATTCTCTCTGACATTTCGGAAACTTCCGCACAGAGAAAATTTCAAAAAATAAAAAACAAACACGTCAAGAAATACAGCAACCTGGTTAAAGACAAACCACAACCACAAATTCAACCGCTCCAGACAGTAATAAATCTCTCTTCCAAAAGGCTCAACGATGATGCCATCAGCGCCCTTTGCCTCGGCCGTAATTTTGCTGTCGCCCCGAAAGAAGTGCCGGTACTTGATGTAATGGTTAACGTCGAACGGGGGATCTGTCACTTACCATCGGAGGTAGCCAACAACATCAGACTCGACGTAGCCAACAGCCTCGTTCACTCTTCGCCTCCAAAAAGTAACTTATCGTATGCCCAACGCATGGCTCTCCTGAAACTACGCAAAGAAAAAGGTATCGGCGTCACTAGAGCGGATAAGGGTAATGCCACAGTCGTTTTTAAAACTGAGTTGGCATAATTCCTTTGTTGCTGATTTTATGGCTAAATATTCAACTTCTTTTAAGAAAAATTGGCATTTAGAGCACTTTAAAGATAAATTTGCTTCATCTAATCTCTTTTAAACATCCCACAGGATTTTACAATGGCTATCTAGATCTTTTGAATAAATTAGATCATCGTTGAAAACAGATGACTCCATTTCACAACATATTGCAGAGCTGATATTTCTGCCATCTAACAGTAAACATAAGGTATTTTCTATTCTTTTTTTTTTCTTTTCTTCAAAGGGATCTGAAAGTAGGCAGAATTTAAATCCAGTTTTGTAAAATATTTTGTTCCTTCAAACAAATCAATAATTCCTCAATCTTACACAGAGGGAAATCAATAGACTTTGTAATCTCATGTGGCTCTCAAGTCTAAGACAAATGTTAAGATTCCATTTGATTTTTCAATTAAGATGGATGGGCTATTCCACTGAGAATTTGATTTCTCAATTATTCCTGCAATAGTTTCTGAAAATACTTCATATATTTCAATGGAGTCTGGTATTCACCTATATTTGGTCTTCCCTTTTTATATATGGGTACTATGAGAAGTCTGCTCCAATCATCTGGAATTCATCCCTCTGTCCAGGCCTTCTGAACTGTGCAGTACAAACACTTTAAGACTTTTATACCTTCATACTTAAGCATTTCTAGTCGAATATCATCGTTTCAGGCCTTTGATGGCTTTTGCTACTTCATGTATGGATATGTATTCCTGATTGCATCCTTTTTGAGTGTTTTTCACCACAGTGACAGCTTGTTTTGAAACAAGCTATCACTGCTTGTTTCATTTAGCAATTTTTTGAAGTAATTACTGCATACTTACAACTGAAATTAGCTTTTTCTAATAGTTTTTCTTTTATCTTTTTATCTTTAATTAATCAAATTAAAAATTTAAAAAAGATTAATCTTTTTCTCCAGTTTTCATGTCGCCGTTATCATCTCTAATTCCTTTTACAGTACTCTTTCCTCCATTTCTGAGCTGCTTCAACAGCCTCCAGAATATCTTGCCACCTTCTTGATATTAATTAAAAGAAACACACGTATTAACCACAGTGAAAATTATTTAATTGTAAATATTTCATCTTATGTATCTTAGGACATCATCAGTACAGTAGTTTAAAACAATAATAGGAATAACATACAATTAGGGCGCATGATTACAATAGAATCTCATTGAACCTGCATAATGTGTTACAAAAAAAAAAAAAAAATTATTATTTAACACAATTTTGTATCACAATTTCTCATAGTTTAGGAATAGTAAGAACGTCATTGCAGTTTAAGTTTGGTCTGTGTAGTAGAGCTTCAGAACTTTCTTTGCATAAACGTTCATGTTTATATAAAGATCTATGTAAAAGTTTAGACTTTTACATAGATCTTTAGAATAATTCGCAAGCTTACATTCTCAGGTTACTACATTCACAATTCTTCCGCTCATCATCCATGTCAGAAATCTGGCATTATTAAATCACTAGTTTCCAGAGAGCACAAATTCTGCTCCTCTGAAGAATCTTTAAACCAGGAATTAGAAGTAAACAAAAGTACATCCATCCTAAATGGATATAATCCGAAAACAACTCCAAAAATCATCAGTCACTTTTCCACACATAAAAAAAGACAGGAAGAAGTCCATAGGATTTCCATATCTTACGTCAAAGGCATCTCCGAACGTCTTTCTAAAATTATGAAGAAATACAATTTTGCCACTTCTTACAAGCCTATCAACCAAATTGACAACTTGTTACCTTCACCTAAGGACAAACTCTCACCTTTGATGTTACCTAGCATTTATTAAATTATTTACCATGCTCATGCAAATTGTCTTACTTTGGACAGACAGGTAGGTCTGTTCAGAAATGCATCTCGGAACATCAAGACCACATTCGTCTTTTTAAACCGCAGAAATCTGGCCTCTCACAACATGGAATTGAAAATCCAAACCATAGGATCCATTGGGAAAAGTCTAAACTTTTACATAGATCTTTATATAAACATGAACAGATAAAGAAAGTTCAGATACAAAGAAAGTTCTGAAGCCCTATTACACAGACCAAACTTAAACCACAACGACGTTCTTACTATTCCTAAAGTATGGGAAATTGTGATACAAAATTGTGTTAAATAATTATTTTATTTAATTTTATTATTTTTTTTTTGTAACACATTACGCACGTTTAATGAGATTCTATTGTAATCATGCGCCCTAACTGTATGTTATTCCTATTTTTGTCTTAAACTACGGTACTGATGATGTCCTAAGATATTGAGGATGAAATATTTACAATTAAATAATTTTCACTGTGGTTAATACGTGTGTTTCTTTTAATTATGATCACACCACAGGTTTCGTTATTTAAAAAAAAAAAAAAATTCTTGATATTTATTTTCTATGTTCTTACCAAAGTCTTCCCATGACTTTTGTTTATCTTACTTACATTTGTCTCTGTATTCTATAAGAGTACAAACTGATTTATTTGCCAGGAACTTTTGATATGCTTTCTTTTCCTTCACTGCCTTTTTAACTTCCTGTGTCCACCATGCAGTTCTAATTTTTCTATACTTGCAGACAACTTCACCACATGCCTCTCTAGCTGAATCAATCAATGTTTTCTTCAAGGCTTGCCACTGAATTTCCAAGGTTTGGTTCCTGTTCTCAAATTCTTTCATTTTTCTTGAATAATGTTTGTGTATTTTAGTGTACAGTTCACACCTGAGAGCTGCTCAACTTTTTTTTCACTTTAAAACTTTCTTACATGTTCTTCTTTTCAATATGAAATTCAATTTTATTCTGCTCAAGACTAAATGGTGATCATTTCAAATTTCAAATCCTCTGTACACACATTGAGATTTTTCTTATTTCTTGCCTCTTCTCTCCATGTGAATTTGTGCACATTTTTATGTTGGAACGTGGTGTTAGTAATAACTAGTCCATGTCCTGAGCTGAGCTGAAATCCAACAGATATTTGCCATTATTATTACCTTTGCTCTTTTCTCCAAATTTTCCCAAAATATTTTTGTATGTCTGACAGTCATTTACTACTCTGCTATTTAGATTCCCAACAAGGACTAACTTTTTCTTCTTCTTTATTCTTAGTTGCTTTCTCTAAAGCCTCAAAAAATTCCTCCACTTCTATCTTAGTAGAATCTTCTGTGGGACTGTAATCACAAATAAGTTTCATTGTCCAGTTCTGCATTCTGATATTTGCCCACATCATTACTTGATATTGCCTTACATTACAAGAAGATTAGCCTCGTATTTAGCATTGAATACTATGTTTACACCCTCTTCTCCTTGATTGTCATTTCCTGAATATAACATTTTGTATTTATTGCTCAGAAAGATCTCAATAGTTTTTGTCCTTTTTGTTTCAGTCATCCATTTCCATGTTGATCTGGTACTTATCCAATTCCTCAGCTAGCTCCATTTGGTTGCTATTCAGGCTTGTTATGTTGATAGTACCGATCTTGAACTCTGGTGATGTTGAGTTGGGGTGTCTTTTAGAATTTGTTCCAGTAGCTGACTGTTCGCTGTTTGGCCTGGTTTCCTGCCAAAAACAACAGGGGCCTTGTTTAACCGGGCAGTGCCCCAGCTAGCATAAAATTCTGTCATGTTATACTGTCATTTTACATGGTTGTTTAAGCAATAGAAATACAATTTGGTTGGCTAAATTCCAGTTTGCCAGCCCATCCTTGTTTGTTCAATATCCAGGTAGATATCTAACAGGGTGCACTATGATAAGGTGAGGATTGGACATTAGGTCAGAATCCCTGGTTGTTTCTCCACCTTCCTTTAAAGTCTATGTGGAAATCTCCTCTCAGTTATACAGCTTTGACCCTTAGCATTTTGAGTCATATCGATGTGTATTTACATCGATAGGACTCAAAGTGTTAAGAACCCTGAATCTGATATTGCCTAATGTAAATAGGAGATTGAGTACAAATCTTCACTCAGTGTTCTACTGCATTAGTTCAAGACATTGAAAGAATATCCTCTCTGAAAACACCAGATAAAAATTCAAATGCAGATTTAAAGAATTTCAGAATTCTATTCCTTTTTTCAGTAGTGTTTGCAAATTTCATTGAATTTCAGCCTGAGTGGTTAGTGTATCCGCTCTCCATCAAATGCTGTAGGTTCAAATCCTGCCATGGGCATGGATTTTTGTGATATTCCATGTAAATACTAGTGGTGGTGGTGGGCGGTAGATGGCATAGATGATGATGGTAGTTGCGGTTAGTTGTAATTGGTGGATTGAGTGGTTGAGACAGAGAGTTGTTGAGTAGATTCCCACTCTTGATGGGTCTTTGTGCTCCTTGCAGGTGTCACTTAATAATAATAATTCTCTGCTGAGGTCTCTTTTATTTCTTCTATGTCTTCCTTTTTATCTTTTTTTTAGAGTCTCAATATGAACACTTGGTCATCATTATTAATGTCTTTAAAAACTTGAGGAGATTGCATGGTAATTTTGTTAATTGATCAGTTAACAAAATTAACTGACATTCCACGAAATCAATTCCAAATATTACTTGTACATTTGGATTAGAGGATTCTGGAAGAACTATCAATGAATGACAGACTTGCAATGGAAAACAAGGGACTGAAATAAAATAATTTATTTGCTTATCAGTTAATTCTGATTCGAGTATGCCCTTTAACTTAACTGGATAACTTAAACCTGAAATGTCATTTGGAAGTAGTTTTAATTTTGTTACTCAAACTATAAGAAATAAGTGAAACATGTGCACCTGTGTCTAGTAGAATTTCACAAGGCACATTTTCAATAAATCCTCATAGAACTGTCAAAGAATTATCCCCATTAGCCTGAGGAACTAATGCTGCATCAAATTTTCTTACAGGGTGTGAGTTACCTTTTAGTTGTACCCATGTCTAATGAGTAGTTTAACATTTCTGTCCTTGCAAATATGATATTAAAATCATAATTATTCCCAGATTTCTTATGTAAAAACAAAGTTTATCCCTAACACAACAGTCTTTAGCAAAATGACCAGGTTTATTGCATCTAAATACGTCTCAGAATATATCTCTCTTGAGATGTCAAGACCATTAGATTTGCAAGAGAAAGATCGGTAGGCTTAATGGATATTGTTAAGTCTGATATCATCTTAAACAAAAGTTCCTGTCCTTTCACAATTAGTCTTTGCTCTATTTCTTCACTAAGAAATGTTTTTAGTTCCTTTATTTTTCTTAAATAATGTAATTTTACTTTGGACTTAGATTCTGAAACATCTTCAATTAAAGTCACATTAAACTGTTTCTTTTTCTTAGCACATTTTAATTTTTGTAACTTCCCTTCTCTCACTTTATTTGCATCCACTGTGTTATCATCATGCCTAAAATCATGAAACAGCAACCATTCTAAAGATCTGTCTTCAGAAGAAACATTCAATTTATAAGTAATATTCAGAAGTCTGTGGTAATATTCTGAAACAGACTCCTCATTACCTTGAATGCACTGATATATTTTCCAAATGTTAGGCCCTAATTCTCCCATACTTGAAAATTCTGATACTAGCAAACTTTTTAAATATTGCATAACTCTCTAAATAATAAACATGCTAAGAAAATGAAACATTTAAGAATATTTCCGTGATTTTAACTGAAGATGTTCCAGAATCTGAGTTCAAAGTAAAATTACATAATTACATTAATTTCAAATGCTTTACATTTCATTTCTATAAATCAATAACGGGCACATCACAAGTGCTGATCATTTGTGTTCTGAAAGCAAAACTAACAATATAATATACTAACATAAATTGTAAAGGAGCCATCAAAGGCTTGAAATGTGGAAAGGCAGCAGGAGTAGATGATATTCGACCAGAAATGCTGAAGTATGGTGGTATAAGAGTCTCACAGTGGCTGCACTGCATAGTTAAGAATGCCTGGACAGAGGGACGGATTCCCGATGATTGGAGTAGAGCTCTCATAGTACCCATATATAAAAAGGGAAATAAAACTGCATGTAAGAATTACAGAGGTATTTCCCCACTGAGTGTTCCTGGTAAGATTTATGCAAGTATTCTTGAGAAACAATTGAGAAGAATTGTAGAAGAAAAGCTTGGTGAAGAACAAGCTGGATTCTGATCAAATAGAGGCTGTCGGGTTCAGATCTTCACTTTACGACAAATAGTGGAGAAATCATGGGAATATAACAAAGATCTGTATTTAAGTTTTGTTGATCTGGAAAAGGCATATGACAAGGTGCCAAAAGAGAAGCTATTCAATACGCTACAGTTGTATGGTGTCAATGGGGCATTATATCAAGCAATACTTAGTCTTTATTTGAGTTGTGAGTCAGCAGTTAGAATTGAAGGAAGTACAGGAAGATGGTTTAATGTTAAATCTGGTGTGAGACAAGGATGTACATTATCCCCTCTGTTATTCATTATCTATATGGATCACATTATGAAGGAATGTGGTATTAAACCTGATATCAAAATTGGAGATGTTAATGTCAGCTCTTTGCTTTATGCGGATGATGTTATACTTCTAAATAAATCTGCTACAAGTCTGCAAGATTCTCTGACTAAATTGAATAGCTGTTGTAATAGATATGGTATGAAGGTCAGCAATAAAAAGACAAAGACAATGAAAATAGGCAGAATCGTTGAAAATGTCAACTATGTTGTGAACGGAGAACCTGTGGAACAAGTAAAACATTTCAGCTACTTAGGCATGATTTTTAGTGAAGATGGTAAACTAAATATAGAAATAGACAACAGAATCAACAAAGCTGGTATGGTGGGAAGTCAATTGAATAAATTCATATGGAATAAGAGAGAAATTAGTTGGAACACTAAATTAGCTGTATACAAGACGGTGTTCAAACCAGTTTTAACTTATATAGATCTGAGAGCTGGGTCAGAAGTAAAACACTTGACGAAAGACTAGAGACCACAGATATGAGAGGCCTGAGAAAGATTAGAGGCGTGAACAGATGGCATCAATGGCAATTTCATATTAAAAACGAGGATATTAGGAAAGAACTTGAAGTTGTTAGCATCCAGGAATGCGTTAGCAGAGCTAATCTCCAGTGGTATTGTCACTTATACAGAATTGGACGAGGAAAGGTTAGAAAAACAAGTGTTCTCTGCCAGGTTGGCAGGAAGACCAAGATATAGGTGGATTGATACGGTACAAAGTACCTTAGATGATAGAAATATAAGATCTGATAATGTTGGTGTCTTGACAAGTAACAGACTGATTTGGAGGAAATTGTAGATAGGAAGTTAGTAATGATGTAAATTTTTCATGTATTACTATCATATCCTGTACACTCCTTGAGGGTACATACCAGGAATTTGCTGATGATGATTTTTACAAGTACATATCAATGTCTGAGGTAGCAAAAAACTATCAAAAGTCTAAAATATTGAAAGGCAGCTGGAGTATATGATATTTAACCAAAAATGTTCAAACGTGGAGGTATAAAGGTTTTACACTGTATAATTCAATAGTCTGGTAAGAATATCCAGTGCCAGATGATTGGAATAGAAATCTCATAGTTCTCATCTAAGAAATGTTTTTTGATCTTATAGTTCCCATCTAAGAAATATTACATAATACTTGTATGAAAGGGGAATACAGCTCATTAGGATACTTGCAGAGGAATTCTTTGCCAAGTGTACCTGGTAAAATTTATGCAATCATATTTACCATAGTGCCAAGTGGGATGGCCTCCATAACTTCTGTGCCTCATTCCCATGGCTGGACTGTTGTTTTTTGGCCATCGAACCCAAACATATACAAAATGTATCACCAAAATAATCCTTACTAGCATGGAAACATACTCTTCTTTAGCACTTATACTTAAGCCCAAAACATCTACATGAATACTGTCAGTACTTCCAAAAACAGAGTTTGAAAGAGAAAAAGCCAGAAGCTTTCATCTGGTCCAAATGGCATCCAAATATTTTGGTCTCTCACCGAAAGAGTCGGTTTTAGCTTTTGTCAAACACTACTCCCACCCCATGAAATCTAGATGGCCCTTTTTCATCTGGAAAAATATCCAATTGCTTCTGTATTTTTTTCTTGTCATCAGAAACTGATTTGCCAACTTTTTCTCAAATTTTCCTATGTAGACTGTAGAATGGTTTTAATAAATTCATAGGGATTGGATTTTATCATATACCAGAGTTTATCTGTTTTCTTACATGCTTGTATAATTTTGGAATGCTAAGTGTGTATACAAGTTGAATTCCCTTCTTTTCTCAATTAGCAATTTGAAAATGAATTAGGGTTGATGCAGGATCTTCCGCCTTTTCTAAGTCCATTTTTTCTTTATTTCTAACTCTTCAAGAATATTGTTGATTCTGTTCTGCAATATATTTGCATAAATTTTATAACATGCATATAATAAACTTATTCCTCTGTAGTTTGTGTATCTATTTTAATTTTCTTTTTTAAATGAGTGAATCGTGGTTGTATAGTTCAGGTCACTGGTGTTTTACCAGTGTTATATGTTTTGTTTATTAAATGTAGGAATAAATGTAGGAAATCTTTGGCTAAATTTATTTACTGAATATAAGATACATTGGAAGTTTATTTCCAATCTTTGTTTCCATCTTTCATTTGATTTAGTCCCTTAATTCTTTCATTACGTTATCAGTTGTTATTGAAAGAGTGTTCCCAATCAATAATTGAAATCAGAATTATCATTCAGTTGAAATTATAATTCTGATTGTTTATTTCCTTTCAAGACTTGTTATTATTATAATCTGTGTGTTCTATCTCTCCAGTATCTGTTGCTTGTTATTATTAAGAACTTATTAATCTTCCACTTTTCCTGAGGCAAATCACATATGCTGTTTTTATATATATAGTAAAACCCCTTTTTTACACTTTTCAGGGGACTGATGGAAAAAAGTGTAAATAGCAGGAAATGTAAAAAAAAAACATTTAAATAAGGCTAAAAGATGACGTACTGCTAGTATGTGAGTCTACATACCAGATTACAAAATTTAATAACTGAAAATAAATTAATTTACAATTACTTACATTTATCTATTTATAATCTTTATTTGTTGATTGTTTTTGCTTTTTTTTTTTTTTTTTTTTTTTTGACATTGCGCCAGATTGCTTTGCATTGAGTTCAGTACTTGACCTGTTTTTTTACTATTGTGTTCAAAGTGGACACGGAGAGTCGAAGATCTTTTGCTAAATGCACACGTGTTCCGGAATGCCAATCTACACGTCGCAGAATTGCCATCTTTTCTTCTACCGAAATACATTTTCTGTCTTTTTTCGTATCATGTGACATATGGATAATCCACCACCGCAACTTGAAAGCAACTTTCACACGCTAAATTACGTAGCAGAAATTCTGCAATATTAATTCGTACTGTGATAGAAAAATCATGGTATCACTACATTAATGCGGCAAGTGTACAGGTCACCGTGATTGCGGAAATGAAACTACAGCCGAAAGTAAGTAACACCATATGGGAACAGAAATGCGCAGATTTCCGCAGCAATCGATTCGAAAATCAGTATTGCCACCTGAGAAAAAAACGCAAATCACGGGAAATAATGTCCACATGAAGTTGTTAATGGCGGGAAAACAATACATCGTAAGAATAGACCTTAAGACGGGACCAACGGAAAAATGATGTAAATTGCGGGAGCGTAAAAACGCGGTTTTACTGTATATATTTTTAGTTTAATCCTTATCCAAGGGTAAGCAAACAAAGTTTGTGCCTGAAATTTCTTCAGGACTGTGGCAACTTGTGGCAAATGTGGACTAAGTTCTCATCACTTTCATTAGTATCCCATAATGCAAAGCACATCTCCTTGTGGATATGTATAATGCTATGCATTATGGGAAATACCCAGACCGATTTCGACCTTTATTGAGGTCTCATCAGTGTGAGCCAGTCCCAGAGGTGATACCAAGGTTGAAGCAATGCAGAACTTATATTTCCATATGCCATTTGCCAAAAGGTGTCACAATTTTATTATTAAATTACTCTGGATTAGAGAAAGATGTTTGAAGTTTTTTCCCACTTGGTTAGACGTTGAGGAGCTTAAGGATCTTTCTCAGTCATAGCCAGGTTAGCTGGTCTTGGGCGTGGATAGCAGGGTTTTTCCCCATGGTTTTAATAAATTGGGGATTTTCATCCCGCAAGCACGTAAATCGGCCCTGTGAACATACTGATGAACACACAGTCGTGAACCTTGGGGGATGCAGTAGAGTGGCGAACCAGCTGCATTAATACGCTAGTAACCCCCTCATTGGGAGGGGACTCAACCCATCCTAGACGGATGAGAAGGATAGGAGGAGACTAAATTATATTTTTAGTTTAATCCTTTATCCAAGTGGGGAAAAAACTTCCAATATGCTGTTTTTTTATTTTAAATTATATTCTTAATTTCATCACAACGTGCTCATTGTCATTTGATTTTATTTCGCTTACTCAGTTTGGTGGTAATGATATATATCGTATTACTAAATAATGATCTGAATCAATATTGTTACTTATATAATTTATTGATTTTTGATCTTTGGCTACCAAGTAAATTTATGAATGCCTTTGTCTTAATTTTTATTATTATTATTTTTAAATTATAATATGCGAAGTCTTTTAAGACTGTGAATCTTACAACTGCTTTCATCAAGACAGTTTTTTCTGCATTTCCCTGTCTCATTGTATTGATTTATTATGCATTCTTGTTTTATAATAGCCATGTAAGCTGTCATGTTGGTAGAAATTAAAGACAGAAAATAATGCTTATGTGGAAATAAATGTTATTAAATGTAAAATTTTTGCCTTTGTATCCAAGGTTAATATGTAGATGATGGAACACAAATTAAAAAAAAAAAAAGCACTACTAAAGAGTAATTAAGACAGCAGGTGATCATCAATTAATAATTTTTATATAATTTGTATAATAACTTGTATAATTTAATTATGAAATTATACAAGTATCTATTACACTAGTTGAACACCTCATAAGTAAATATAATTTATAATGCTTGTTCTATCCAGCAGGAATTTTTTTAAAGGTGACAAGATTGATGTTTTGCTTACTACTTGAAAGTGCAGACCTGCACATTTTTTACAGGAAAAGATAAAATCTGATGTATTCCCAGTTTTTTGTAAATAGCAAAATAACTTATTGTTTATCTTCATTGTATTGCTACTACTGGTGAATCTGTCTTATACAGGATATAGATCATCATAATAACTGCACAAAATAAGATTGTCTTCATTATAGTTATTCCCAAAAAGTTCTAATCAATGTTGAGAATAGAATAATACTTTTTGGACGCCTGCCCATTACAAATGCTCATAACTGTTACTACTACTGTGTAGTAGTAACAGTAAATTTTGTTACTTGATATGCATAAAACTGAATTTATCATTATGTACTTTCTTCTTCTTTGCAGCCATTTTCTGTCCGCTTCTGGACGAAGGCCTCTTCCAGTTCTTTCCACTTTTCTCTGTTCTTGGCAATGGTTGACCAGTTTTTCCCAACAAAGTTTGACAGTTAACCACTCCACCTTCTTTTAGAACGTCCTTGGCCTCGTTTCCCTTCATTAGTACGGTGGTCCAGTGCTCATCTTCTCTTCTGGATAAATGTCCGGCCCATTTCCATTTTAGTTGCTTATGGTGTCAGTGATGTGAGTCTGGCTTCTTATCCTGGTGTTTCGCTTCTTATCTTTTAATGTGATGCCTAGCATCAGCCTCTCCATTTTTCTTTACATTGTTGTTAATTTATTTGCCAGTGCTTTTGTTAGTGACCAAGTTTCACAACCATATGTGATTACTGGAAGTATATACTGGTTAAATGTCTTCCTTTTTAAACAGAGTGAAACATCATTGTTTTGAAAAATGCTTTTCAATTTTCTGAATGCACACCAGGCAAGTTGAACTCTCCTATTTATTTCTTTTTCGAGTCCACGGTTTAGATCAATGAGATGATCTGAGTATGTATATGAAGAGACTCTTTCCAAGAAATTGTTTTCTATTATTATATTTTTTGGTGTGACAAAATGATTACACATTATTTTAGTTTTTTTCTCGTTTATTTTTAGACCCACTTTTCTGCTTTCATGATATTGGTCTTCTATCATTATATTAAGGTCTTCTGGAGTGTTTGCAAAAATTATGATATCACCTGCATATCTTAGGTGTGTTAAGTTTGTTATTAATTTTTATACCAAATTATGTCCAGTTTATATTATTAAATATTTCTTGAAGGACTGATGTAAAGATTTTGGGTGATAGAGAGTCTCCTTGTTGGACACCTTTTTCAATTGACATTTTATTGCTACTTGTGTGAAATTGGATTGTTGTTGTTGCAGTGTGGTATATTTCCTGGAGGAAGTCCATATATTTTTCAGGAACTCCCTTATTCTGGAGTGCTTTGATTATTGCATTAGTTTTGATGGAATCAAATGCTTTTTCATAATCAATAAAGGCTAAACAGAGATGCAATTGCTTTTCTTTTGCTTTTTCTATTATTAGTTTTAATGCATGAATATGATCAACTGTGTTAAAGCCTTTACAGAATCCTGCTTGTTCTACTGGTTGATTTGAGTCTAGAAGAGGAGTTAATCTGTTTGTTATAACTTTTGTGAGAATTTTGTACAGATTGGAGAGAATACTAATTGGTCTATATTTCTTTACTTCTTTGTCCCCTTTTTTAAATAACAGTATCAGAGTAGCATTTTTCAGTTTTCTGGTATTTTCCCCTCTTCTAGGCATAGATTTAGTAGGCTTGTGACATGGTGAATGATATTGTTTCCTCCCCATTTAATTAATTCTAAGTGAATTTGGTATTCAACAGGACATTTTTCATTTGTTTTAATGCTTGTTTTATTTCATCTGAAGTGAATGGGGGATGAATGCTATATGCAATGGAGAAGAGTTATTTATATTCAATTTATCTATTGAAGGATCACTATAGAATTCTTTTCATTTCTGGACTTACAACTATGTCCTCTCTATAAATCTTAATATAATTCCTCTATAATCTACTCCTTCCCCCTTCAATATACCCTATTCCTCCTATGGGTTTAAATTCAGAAGAAGGCTAGTTCAGAAGCCTTAAGGTAGCAGCCCACTGAACTATTCCATCGTCAGGCTAGTCCCCTGACATGGAGAACATAATTCTACTAGTAAGCTGACAGAAAAAGATAATCGCATTGAATCTATAGGAAACGACCCTGGAATGGAAAAGGTAAAACAAAAATGGAAACGACAAAATATAATACACATAGCAAACTGGAATGTAAGAGGAATAGCATATAAAGAAATAGAATTAGACCAATTATTAAATGAAAGAAATTTTAAAATAGCAGTAATCACTGAAACAAAAAAGAAATTAAAAGGAACCATGAGAACTGAAAATTTTAATGTGATATACAGTGGAGTTGACAGAGACCAAAGAGCACAAGCAGGAGTCATGATTTGGATTCATAACTCCCTTTCAAAACAGTTAAAACATTATAAATTATGGAATGAAAGAATAATAGAAGCTAGAATAAAAACAGATAGAGGCTATTTAACAATAATTGGTTTATATGTTTGTTGCTTGTTGCTTTTAAATTCATTGGCTGCTGAAATTATTACTTCCATTTGGTTTTTGCTTATTTTATTTATGTCTTCTTCAAATATATTTATTGTCTAGTTTTTGATTGAGTTTTTCTTCATAATCCTTCTTCTTGTTTTCAATAGGTTTTAACTCAAAATTTCTTGATTTTTTGTTGTTTAGCCTTTTTTTTCTTTCCAATTTGTTGTTTATTTTAATTTTGCCCTCACTAGTCAGTGGTCACTTCTTGTTTTTACTTGATTTAGTACTGAGATGTCTTGAGCTGTTTCTTTATTATTACACAGTATATAATCTATTTCATTTTTTATTTCTTCATTTGGACTTCTCCATGTACATTTTCTTTCGTGGGCTTTCTTAAAAAATTTATTCATAATATAAAGCTTGTTACTGATAGAGAATTCTGTAAGCGCCATTCCTGAGTTTCTGCTTGTAGCATGCACATATGGTCCTGTTGTGTCTATTTGGTGTTTGGAATGACCTACTTTGGTGTTAAAATCGCCCATTACTATAGTAAAGTTTTGATTGCTCTTTCTTTGTTTGTCTAGAGCAGTGGTTCTCAAACTTTTTTGGGCCACTGCCCCTTGACTCCATGAACTCGTCGTCAGTGCCTTACCTGACACCACCCTACATTCAGAAAAGGAATTCACACAACCCCACAAGGAACGGTAATAAGATTTTTAAAACAAATTATTAATTTGCAATTTACATTTATTTTAAATTCAAAAAACATTTAACTTTAATAGCAGCTTTACATTAAAATCTAATAAATCATTGTATTATAATGCTATTCAATAGCAGCTATTGACTTGAATGTTCAGAAAATCCTTAATGTGATGGATGGGCTTCGTGGAATGATACAAATTTTCGTATGTCTGGTTTAATATCACTTAGCAGGAGTCTTAAATCTCCACATTGAGTTATCTGGAGTCTATTTCTTTGTTTCGAAAGAAGTTGCATGACCACAATTAAAACCACGTTCCACCAAATATGATGTTGGAAATGCATCATATTTGGTGGAGGAGCTTCTTAACCACTCCACATAATGAAGGATAGTGAGCAGAGATCTCTTTCTGCAATAAAAACTCTTGATAAGATTTCTTAAAATTTGACTTCAGCTCAGAGTCATTTCGTAGCTCATTTAGTTCTTTCTCCCTGGCTCCTGCTACCTCAGTATCGGAAAATGAATTTATTACCCAATCTGGAACTTCCAATGAAAGTAGATCCTTAAATCACTCAGTCATATCTTCATGCAGCATATTCAAATGGTCACAGTAAACTTGCAGATCATCAGTTTGCACCTTACGCTTTCCAACTAACTCAGACAGGCTGGGAAATTTGTAGAGCTCATGACGGCCTAGGTTTCGCTTCAACAGATTTAACTTTGAAATAAATGTTGAGATAGAAGATTTGGCCTTGATTAAATTGATAACATTGCCTTGCAGCTTCAAATTAATTTCATTAAATTTTGCAAATATATCTGATAAATAAGTAACATCATGCCTGATAGCTTTGAGTTCGTTACTGAACAAAGCCTTTTTGTCTTCAAAAAACTCTACAACGGTATCAAAAAGATCATAAAACCATCTCAAACAGTTGCCTCTTGACAGCCAACGGACTTCAGTATGGAGAGCAAACGTTCAAAATGTTCATTTTCATCACAGAGCTCTCGAAAAAGTCTATCATTGAAAGCATGGGCTTTAATGTTATTCACTGCAGTAATGACAGTGTGTAGTGAGTTGTGCAAGCGATCGCTGAGGCTTTTTGCAACCAGATGTTGATGATGAATGACACAGTGAATAGTAAATATATTTGGTACTGCTTTTTTCAAGTAGGCGACAAACCCACTGTAGTGACCTGTCATTGATGGTACTCCATCACTTGCACAAGAAAGTATGTTAGTAAGTGGGATTTCCTTATCTTTGAAGAACTGCTCAACAACACAAAATGTTGACTCCCCTTTAGTGTATGTATCTAATAGCTTTGCAAATAACAACTCTTGAACTAAACTTTCTTCCTTTCCAAAGCGCACGTAAGCTAAATGCAAAGGTTCATTGCCTGGTAAAGTTGACTCGTCCAGTTGTAATGCAAAGTCTGTTGTCCTTAATATGCAGCATAATGTTTCTTCAACATTAGCAGCCATTTCATCTATTCGCCTTTGCACAGAATTGTTGTTTCGAGGAATCGTCTTAATTATGTTGTATGGTGACTTATGTAAAACAGTACTCAGAACCTCACTAACAGCTGGCAAGATGAGTTCCTCACCAATCGTATGTGGTTTTCCAGACTTTGCGATCAACAATGAAATGTTGTATGAAGCACGCAAACCATTGGCGTTTTGTTGTGAAGCATTGCAAAACTTGCTTGAAATTGTTGGTCACTTTTGAATTTGTTTCAGAGAGATTAAAAGAAAGATAAATTCTTATTTACCTTGTCAGGAAGTACCTTCTTCGAATGTTCAATTATTCTGGAAAGCTTCATGGCCTCATTAGAGAAGTCCCTTTCACATAATAGGCACATTGGCAACTGCTGGTTTGTTGGTGCTAGTATGCATCCATATTTTTAGGTATTCAGTGCTATACTGCCTACATTTCTCCTTTGATGTATCTGCATCTGCCATTTCTATTCTGGAACATGCAGAAATATGTGTACATACATATTTGAAAGCAATATTTGTAAATAATAATCTTTATCTTTATATCTTCACAATATAACATAACCTATAATTTGCCAAGCTGTGACACAACACTTACTTAGCTAAAAGCTTCACATTTTTGTTCAGTAAACAAGAATATGGGAAAATACATTATAACACACTCAATACTATTAATGTAAAAAAGGACGAGTTCAGAAATTACCAACAAAAAATGCGAAAAATGTGTTGGAAAACAATGAAAAATGTCTTTTCTTTCTTTCTTTTTTTTTTTTTTTTTTCCTGAAATATTTATATTTTCACAATTACAATAATCGTCTTTTGACATCCCAGCTTGTAATTTTTACAAAATTGGGCACTAAGTGCTGCATATATGACTCATATTCTACATTGCATTTCAATTAAAATTTTAATAATAATACTTTTTTTGCATCTATATTTACAATGAAGTTTACACAGAATTTTTGAATAATGGATAATAATAATATGATGTCTCAGATATATTAGATACATATGAGGATGGGATCCCGAGTATTGAGGAAAATAGGAAGAAAATAAGACATCCAAGAGAGAATGAGATAGAAACTATACGTGTTGCAACTTGGAATGTAAGAACAATGTTAAGAGCTGGTAAATTAGAGAACTTGAAGAAAGAAATGGAGAGGAATAAATTGGATGTGGTGGGTCTGAGTGAAATCAGATGGGAAGATATAGGAGATTTTGAAAGTGATGGTTATAGAATTATATATTCCTGTAGAATACGGGGGGAAGTATCATTTGTTTTGAATGAAAAGGTTAAAAATTCAATAGAAAAAATAACATATAAAAGTGACAGGGTGATTATGATTAAACTGAAAGCAAAGCCTGTGGACATAATGATTATACAGATATATATGCCCACAAGTGACCATGATGAAAATGAAGTAGAAGAGATATATAATCAAATAGAAGAGATAATGGAAGAAGACTGAACTAAAAGGTGTACCATCTGGATGGGAGACTGAGTGAAATCAGATGGGAAGATATAGGAGATTTTGAAAGTGATGGTTATAGAATTATATATTCCTGTAGAACACGGGGGGGGGGGGGGGGGAGTATCATTTGTTTTGAATGAAAAGGTTAAAAATTCAATAGAAAAAATAACATATAAAAGTGACAGGGTGATTATGATTAAACTGAAAGCAAAGCCTGTGGACATAATGATTATACAGATATATATGCCCACAAGTGACCATGATGAAAATGAAGTAGAAGAGATATATAATCAAATAGAAGAGATAATGGAAGAGGACTGAACTAAAAGGTGTACCATCTGGATGGGAGACTGGAATGCGGTGGTAGGTGAAAAGGTAGAGAAAGGAATAGCAGGAAGATATGGCCTTGGAAAAAAGAATGAGAGAGGTGAAAGACTTATAGGGTTTTGTAAAAGACACAAACTAATCATTGGTAATACTTGGTTTAAACTTCCAAAGAGAAGAAGATATAAATGGAAAATGCCTGGTGATATCACAAGATACCAGATTGATTATATGTTAATACCAAACAGGTACAGAAGCAGTGTAAAAAGGATATCAACATATCCAGGAGCTGATATTGACTCAGACCATAATTTGCTTGTTTTGGAATTAAGAATACTCTATAAGAAAATAAACAAAGGTAAAAGCAAGAAAAGGTGGAACCTAGAAAAACTCAAAGGAGATGCAGGTAGGAAATTCAGAGAAGAACTGGAAAATAAAATAAGGAACAAAGAGAATATATCTGAAGAAACTATAGATGTTAATGCAAAATGGAATCACCTGAAAAACTTAATATATATGAAACAGCTGCTGAAGAGATAGGTTTTGTGGAAGGATAAAGAATTAAAAAGCCATGGATTACAAATGAAATGAAAGAAAGAAGAAGATGAAAAAATGTAAACACTGAAGAGGGAAGAAGAAAATACAAAGTATTAAATAATGAACTGAGAAGAGAAACTGATAAAGCAAGAGAGGAATGATTAAAAACAGAATGTAAAGAAATTGAAGAAATGGAAAAAAGGGGACGATATGATAAAATGTTTGAAAAAGCAAAAGAAATTACAAATATTAAAAAAAAAAGATGGAAAGAATACATCGAAGAACTTTATGCAAAAAATGAAAGACCAACAAAAATTGAATTGGAAGAGCAAAATTAATTCTCAATAGAAGAAATAGGTCCTGAAATACTAAAGAGAGAAGTAGAAACAGAAATTAAGGAATTAAAAAGTGGAAAGATGGAAGGAGTGGATGGAATACCTAGTGAAATTATAAAACAACTGGAGAACAAAGGTATAACAGAAACATACAAACTCTGCAACTTCATTTACAAAACAGGAGTATGGCCTAAAGATTTCACAGAGAGTATTCTTATACCAATTGAAAAGAAAAGCAATCCTGCTAAGTGCAGTGACTACAGAACCATAAGCATACTCCCGTATGCCTCCAAAGTACTGGTAAGAATATTAAGTCAATGATTGTGTAATAGAGTGGAGTATTTTCTGGGAGATGATCAATTTGGATTTATAAAAGACAGAGGAACCAGAGATGCAATTGGAGTAATGAGGACCATATGCGAAAGGAATATAGAAGTTTATATGTGTTTCATCGACCTTGAAAAAGCATTTGACATGGTGAAATGGGAAAATCTGATGGAAATATTATGCAAAATAGGTTTAGATTGGAGAGACCGAAGGTTAATAGCTGAATTATATATGAACCAGACGGCCATAATAAAGACAAAAGTAGGAAAAACTAAAAGATGTGTGATTGGCAGAGGTGTTAGACAGGGATGCTGCCTGTGACCGACGCTCTTAAATATATTCGCAGAAGAAATGATAAAAGAAGCATTTGATGAAGAGAAAAGAGGAATCACTATTGCAGGAAGAATAATACAAAATATTAGATTTGCAGATGATCAAACAATATTAGCTAATACCGAAGATGAACTACAGCACCTAATGCAAAAATTTGAAAATATATGCAAGAAATATGGTTATGAAAATTAATGCAAAGAAAACAAAAGTGATGAGAGTCTCTAGGAAGTATCAAGGTGATAATGAATGGAGAAAGTGTAGAGCAAGTGAGACAATACAAATACCTTGGTAGTATAATACAAGAAAATGGAAAATGTGACATGGAAATAAAAGAAGAAAGAATTAAGAAAGGAAAATATGCCTTTTATAGCAAGAAAAATTTGTTTATTAAAAAAAATGAATAAAAATCTAAAGAAAAGGATTATTAAGTGCTATATTTGGAGTATGACCTTATATGGGTTAGAAACATGGACAATTGGGAAGAAAGAAGCTAAAATGTTGGAGGCATTTGAAATGTGGTTGGAGAAAATAAAGTGGACTGAAAAAATCACCAATGAAGAAATATTACAAAGAGTTGAAGAAGAAAGGAATTTACTGAAGACCATAAGAAGAAGAAAGTATAACTGGGTAGGACATGTATTAAGAGGAGACAGCCTACTGAAAAGAATGATAGAATGGAAAATTCAAGGAAAGCGACCAAGAGGAAGATGACGACGACTAATGATGCTTGATGATATAATAGGAACAAGAAGATATCAGGAAATGAAGGAGGAAGCAAGAGATAGAGGAAATTGGAGGAAGAGAATCTGCTGAGTTATACCATTGGATCTGTCAAGAGACAGAACACTGATGATGATGATTATTACAGATATTTTTTTTTTTTTTTGCATGTTTACACATTATGTATAAAATAACCCTTTTTCTATTTTCATCGTATAGAGTATTTACATATTTACAATTGATGCGTATTACACTTGATGCTCTGTACATTATACTGTACGCAGTTTAAAGCACATTATTTCTTTTCAGTATTTTTTTCTCCCTTTGGTTACATATTCGTATACTTGTTGTGTGTGTGTGTGTGTGTGTGTGTGTGTGTGTGTGTGTGTGTGTGTGTGTGTGTGTGTGTTAAAGATACCAAGCTATTTTAAACCTGGTTTTACTCCATTTCCCAAGTAAGCAAACAGACAAGTCAAGTTTGCGCCTGCAAGTGTTGCAAGTCTTTGACAAAACTTGACTTGTTTGTCTGTTTGCTTACTTGGGAAATGGAGTAAAACCAGGTTTAAAATAGCTTGGTATCTTTAACATTTATTATACCCAAGGTAAAACACTTTCTACACGTGTATATATATATATATATATATATATATATATATATATATATATATATCTTCATTATTATTATACACCTTACTGACTTTTGTTTCATAATTTCCAGTCTTTGATTATGAGGATTACATGTGGATGAGTGAAACGGATTAATCCTACCTACTTCGAAGCTTGGGTTAGCTTTTATGAAGAGAGTGGGATTAGCCTTCATTATTTTTGTTGTTGTTACTTTTTATGGATGGGATGTAGGCATTGGATACTGGTGATTTGTGATGCATATACTGGCGTTAATGGTATGTTAACTTTGTTTGTATATTTTCCAGAGTTCGTGTTTTAATGTTCTGTAGAGATGTAGAGGATGTAAAGGATGTAGAGAGTTGTTGTAGGTCGTGTTATACGATATCTGTCTCTGTTGTTTCGATAGGTGATGTTGAAGTAATTCCTTATTAGTGTTATGTAGTGTTTCAGATTTTTTATGCTCAGGATTCTGTGTATTGCCATGTGCTGGTCGGCTATTGGTTGTTGCGTGTAAGGTGTCCAAGTCACTATTGACACAATTTTCTTGTGTAATGTTTCTAATTTTGTTAGGTGGCTGTTTCTGGGTAGGGATTCACAGATACCATGATATAGGAGTTATTTTTATGTTAGATGGAATGTTTAATGTCTTTTACTTGGAAGAGTTTTACTGCGATGATGCGGAGTTATGTAGGTATTCTATATGTTCAGTCCATTTAAGGTGGCAATCTATGTGGAGACCAAGGTATTTTGCATGTGTTACAGGTTTGATTTGGGGACATTGGCAGGTTTTTTTTTTTTTTTTTGTTGTTGTTAATGCACTGGTATGTGTGACAGTGTAGTGGTGCGGCGCGCATGATTCTTGGGTTGTGTATTATCAACATCTGTGTTTTGGTGCCATTGATTAGAATTGCGTTTTGGTAGAAGTATGTAGTGATTTCATTTAGGTCTTGTTGTGCTTTGGATAGAGCCGTGTTGATGTCTCTGTGGGTTGCTAGTAGTGCGGTGTCATCTGCATACTGAAATATTTGACTTCTTATGGCCATGTTATGAACATCGTTAAATGTATATGTTGAATAGAGTGGGTGATAATATGGCGCCTTGAGGGACACCGTGTTCTATTTGTTCCATTTGTATACCCCGGCTGTGACATGTACCTATTTTTGTTACTTGTGTTCTGTTTGAGAGGTAGTTCCTGAACCATGTGTGCAGTGTTCCTCTTATACCTATTGAGTATAGTTTGGTGAGTAGTATGTCATGTTCGAGTTTATCAAATGCTTTAAGTCAAGTAGTATAAGAACGGTGTACTGGTGTTTGTCGAGAGCTTTGTTTATTGTGTCGGCAATGTCTTCTAGTAATGTGATGGTGCTTTTTGTTTTTTGAAAGCCGTATTGGTTTTGTGAGATGATGTTGTAGTTCTGTAGTCTGTTTTGTGTTATTTTTTCTAGAAGTTTTGAAATGACTGGTAGGATAGCTATTGTTCTGTAGTTCTGAGTATCGTTTCTTTTACCGTGTTTGTAAATTGGTGTAATTATTGCAGTTTTTAGTTGTTGTGGGATAATGCCAGTGTCGAATATTATGTTCATGAGTCTCAAAAGTATTGGATTTATTTGTTCAAAGTGTGTTAAAAGGTCTGTGAGTCTTATTTTGTCTATTCCTGGAGTGGTCTTTGGTTTTAGTTGTAAGAGTGCTTCTTTCAGTTCCTGTTTTGTTACAGGTGGAAAATACATAGTTTGTTGTTGACTGTGATTCGGTATTTTTTTGTTTATCGTTGGTAGATTGTCTTTTTTGAGTTGTGTGATATTGTTTGTGAAGGTATGGTTGAATGAGTCTGCTTGTTCCTCTTGGTTTGTTTCCTGACCGAAACTTTTTGCAATAAAATCTTGTGCCGAAGTTTTCTTTTTTCGAGTTACTAATTCGTTAAGTATTGCCCATGTTTGCTTCATGTTGTTGTTATATTCCATGAATTTTTGGAAGTAGTAGTGTCTTTTTTTTTTTTTTCCCCTATGAAGTTTTGTTGTTATTTGATTTCTTGTGTTTTTGTATAAGGTTTGCAAATGTGTGTTACTGGGTGACTTTTTTAGTTTTTTTCTAGATTGTCTTTTACAGTAATACTATTTAGTATGTTGCCATTTATCCATGCATTGTTGTCTACATGTCACCTCGTTTGTGTAGGCTTTGTTGCTTTTTTGTATATTTCTGTGAAATTTAATAGGAAATTCTCATATAATGTTGCAGGATCATTCATTTTAAGTAGGTAATTCCAGTATGTTTTTTACGTGGTTATCGACAATGCCCTTTATTACGATAGAGTTTTGTCAACTTTTGTGGTGGCGCGAGGGTGGGGTTGGGGGGTTAGATAACGTAATAAAACGAAGTTGAGACAAAATAGTGGTCAGCAATTTTGACATTAATTACTGATGATGTATATCAGAGGTGTTCAACCTATCGATCATGGAGCGATTTTTGGTCGATCTCTTGTGTATTCCTCCTTACTTACAAATTTAATTAAAACTGAAAACATATTTTATTTATCATTATTTTATATTATTTTTAATTCACTTTAAGTGTATTGCTATTGTTTATTTATTTTTGTTGAAATTGTCAAATCAGTAATTTTCTTATAAGTCCGGGTAAATGAATTCATTTGGATCAGTGGAAGCCAAACAGCGAGCCGAGTGAATACGATTATAAGCAAAGTGTAAAAACTCGATTGTAGGTTAAGTCCCATGTTAATATTGTAAAAAAATAAAGTTTGTTTGTCTTGGTATAGTTTGTATTAGATGATTTTGTAAATGACTCTTTTGAAGCTAATTGTATATACTGCTTTAATGAGAATGTGTTAGAGTGTTAAAAACAAAGTCAATGTTTTTGTCGCCGAAGCTGTACATGGCAGCATTAGAAAGATTGTTATTGAAACTTGTATGTATGAGAAAGGCTTGCAGGCTCTAAGTGTAGACATCTTCAAAGTCAGTCAGAAAGAGTTCAAACAACTTTCCGATGGCTGGCAACTTACAATCAAAAGAAAGCGGAGGAGAACAAAAGGCGTGCCGAACTTGAAACTTATGATGAAAGACCCATACCGATCTTTGTGGGTTGCCAGACTTCATGCGAGGTCTCAGAGGAAGCTTAATAAAAAGGGACTGAAGCAAGCAGAAGGGGTCCCAGTTCCAGAATTGCTGTCAGAGATCAGGCCGCCCGGTCCAGAGTCCCCGTCAGAGAGACTGCCCGGATCCACTTTGCTTGAGAGAGGAGTTTCCCTCTTCCAGAAAGGAGCTGCTAGGTTCGAGACGTCGCTAGTGAGAGACTACTTCTAGGCTGCAGACAAGATTTCAAATTGCCGAAAGGAAGAGTTTCAATTGCCTGAGAAAAGTTTCCAGGCCAGGTTAATGTCAGACATTCACCAGTGTGTTGCGTTTTCATTACAATTTGATGAATCAAATGACTTCACTGATATTGCTCAGTTAGTGGTATTTATTCGCATTGTATTTCAAGATTATTCAATTAAAGAACTTTTGAAAATTATATCATAATTGGGAATGACTAGGAGAGAAGATATTTTTTTGGCATTTGATGAATTTGTGAAACAACACGAACTTCTGCTTTTTAAACTTGTGTCTATTACTACTGATGGTGCTCCTGCAATGATAGGTAATAAATGAGACTTAATTTCATTATGTAAAAACGATGACAAATATCCAGATTTTTTAACGTACCGCTGTATTATTCAACAAGTACTGTGTAGTAAAAGATTAAACACAAAAGATGTTTTGGATATTACATTTAAAATTGTAAATTCTGTTCGAGGAAAAGCCCTGCAATGGCGGTTATTTAAATTACAGGAAGGTGATGATAGGGAACTTCTGTTGTACAATAATGTTCGCTGGCTCAGCAGAAGTCAATTTTTAGAGAGATTTCTTGTATTAATTAACAATATAAAAATTTTTCTTGATGAAAAAGGATATATTTATCCACAATTGAGTGATAAAAGATGGTTGTTATTACACTTATCATTTTTAGTAGATTTCTGTACGATATTAAGCAGTTTAAATTGCTTAGTTTCAGAGTTACATGGTAGAGATAAAAATTGAATTGACATGTTAAGTTCAATAAAAACTTTCCAACAATACTTACTTTTATTAAAGAAAAATATAAATGACCGCGAATTTAGACATATCCCATATTTATTAAAAAATTTTGAACAAAATCAAGAAATGCTTCGCTATGATTTTAAAAAAAAATATTCGTGAAATAGAATTAGTTGAGGAAGAAATGAATTAAAGATTTTAATAAAACTGAAATGATTGTATCTTTTATCAGTAATCCATTTCAAGAAAATTTGGACATCACAGAAATTTCAAATAAAATTAGTGGGCTGTTTGATATAAGCCAAGCTGAAGTAGAACTTGAGATAATATACATTCAGAATAATTTACATTTAAAATCTATAAACAATGAAGTCATTTGAAGGTATGCACATGAAAAATTCCGAATATTAACTGATATTGCGCAAAAAATTCTGTCGGATCGACATACTTGCTAGAATCTGATTTTTCAAATATGACTGTCATAAAAAATCAATTAAGAAACCAAATTACAAATGAATGTTTGGATTTATTTTATTTGTTCGTTTGGAGTTTCCTCCCTTTTTCTCCCCCATTCCTATTGAGGCAAGTAATGCCCCCTCATGGGAGGTTAAGTATTTATGGCTGTAGATCTGTGTGTTTTCATGGGGCCGGTTTGTCTGCTTGCGTGATGAAAAATGCCAGATAAACTGGCGGAAAAAACCCTACTGTCCGATCCCAAGATGGGCTAACTTGGCTATGGCTGAGGAAGATCCTCAAATTCCTCACGTCTTTGATGGGAATCAAACCTGGTACACTCCTTCCCCAGTCATATGGTTGCGAAGCGCACAGCCACTAGGCTAACCATGCAGATATTATTTGGGTGATTGTCTGCGATTGGCCATTTCTTCATATAAACTTGACTATGAAAATATTGCAAGGTCCAAACGATACCAAATTTCACATTGACTTTTTTTTTTTTTTTAATCAACCAGCATTTCTTGTAACTTGTGAGTTTGTAATCAATCAATCTGTTTTTTTTCTAACTTTCGTTTTCCAAATTAGAGAAATATTTTATTATTCCAATATATTTTTTTTTTGTTGTATTAAAATAATTAAAAGTGATAAATAAATTTTTAAATACACAAATAAAGTTTTTAGTTGTTTATATGTGCGTAATCAGATATCAGGTTGGGGGAACGTGATCTATATAAGAGAGTAGATCGCCGAATAACTTATATATAACAGAGTAGTTTGCCAAATAACTTTTTATAGAAAAGTAATTCGCATAGTAAAAAAGAGGTTGAACACCACTGATGTATATGTATATGGGAGCCTGTATGTTGGTATTGTTACATATGTTGTTTCCTTGGTTTATTATGATTTTAGATGGCATTATTTAGGTAGGGGACATTACTCTCTGGTTCGCCTTTATATGTGCTGTCGGTACTCAAACTACCTATCAATTCTATGGCCGTCACTTATTAGATTGCGCACATGTGCGAATTCGATAAACAAAGAAACTGCCCTTGAATAGAGCAAATTCCTTTATTGAAAATCGGGAGCTGTCTCCTCATTGAGTTCTTAAAAATGTGTTTGTTAATGCAGCGCCGTTCAGAACCCTTAGATCAGAAAATTTTTCTTAATCAAGGAGTGTACTCTCAGCGTGACACACGGTTATACAATTTATATAATAATAGTTTCCAAGTTAGTTAAATCCCTTATTTTAAACTCTCATTGAAGTCGTGGTCTTCCCCAATTAATTAGTTCTGCTCAGGTTCTACAGGGTGTTCGGGATAAATTTGACATATTTATAATTAATTATATTTTTCCGTAAGTTACATGTATTAACACACACTTCTCTTCATTTAAAAGTTTGGACCCTTCTTCATTCATATACAAGATGTCAGAAAGGATGGATAGCTGGAACCCACCTGAATCATGGAAGAGAATAACTTGTATCATGATGATTCGTGCCCGCCATCAAAATAAGGATATTACGACTGCTGCCCAATGCTCCCTGAATACAGTAAAAACAATCAGGCATGAACTAGAGACTTGCAATGGTGACTACGAGGATGTAGCAAGAAGAAAGATCCCTAGCAGACGATCTGATTGCGTTCGTACAGCAGAATTCCTCGCAAATCTGCAGGAACAGGTGTTGAAGAACCCTAGCATTGGAATTCGGGCTTTGTTCGTGGAGTTGCTAACTGTAGTCAAGCCCTGGATAACAAGGGTAGCCAATGGTAGGCCGTATGTATGGCAGCAGGATTCGGCCCCTTGCCACACCTCTGGGAAAAGTCAAAAATGGTTGTCTGAAAATTTCTACGACTTCACCAGTCCAAATGTTTGGCCTCCAAACTCCCCAGACCTTAACCCCATGGATTATTTTGTATGGGGCGCAGTTGAAAAAGACACCAATCGCACTTCCAGTAATACAAAAGCCCAGTTAATGGATAAAATTAAAACAGTTTTTGCGGCCCTTCCCAGGGAGACTGTAGCATCAGCTTGTTCGAGGTTCCGAAGCAGAATTGAAGCTGTGATCGATGCTAATGGTGGTTATTTTGAGTAAATCTTGTTGATAGTATTGTAATTAACTCTGCCTGTAATGTTTTTTTGTCAATTCATTAAATTTAATAGATACAAAGAAGATTTTCTTTTTCCTTACGAAACTGTCAAATTTATCCCGAACACCCTGTACTTGATGAGTTGTGCATTGGATTCATACATCAGGCAGTTCGTTAGGTAAAAGAAAAAGGGTTTATTCATCCAACTATCACAATACAAATTTACAAGACTTGTCATATGATTAAAGTAAATCTCTCTCTCCTAAGATAACAGACTTAACTATACAATACTTCAGTAGTCGTAGTTGAATTCTACCACGATACAATATTAATTATGAATCAATTCACTGATTTCTAACAATCGGATTTACAATTTCTCTCAATGTTTAACATCAAACTTTAAGCATTACTAAACTGTAACATACTATATACAAATTATCACCACACTATGTCAGATTTCACTCTCAGAGATAAAACATTCTGGTATCATGCTAAGCCGTAAAGTCCTGTTTCATATCTTATATAGGTGTCACTAATAAATGATTTTGCACATTATTACACAAAGGAAACTAAAAGATTCGTACATTACCGGTGCCTTTGGACTTTGTCGGGTCTATCCCTCGATCCTTACAATTCTTTCTACAGCTCATTCCTTCTTCCTCACAGTTGTCTTTCCGATGGTCCAGCCTGGAACTCACAATCATGAATTATGCTCTTAGATGTAGTTGAGAATAGCTCTGCTTAAGTTGGTCCATGTGTTCTAGATGACGGTCAGCTTGCGTTGATTTTTTCCACTTTACTGACGAAATGCCCCACTTGGCTGCGTAACTGCGTCTAGACATAGATGTTGAAAAATAAACTTTCAACATCTTTCTCTAAATCCAGAGTAATTTATTAAAAAAGGGTGGCACACCATTTGGCAACTCCTATAGGTAGAGATGACCTGCTAATGCTTCTGCCTGGTATCTCAACTTGGGCCTGGCTCCCACTGAAGAGACCTCAATAAAGGTTGAAACTAGTCTGGGTAGTGGCCCTTGCCTTAATGCATAACATTAGACATATCTGCAAGGAGATGTGTGTTGCATTATAGGAGATACTGAGACAGGAATGTTGGTAGCTTGCTCCACCTTTGCAACGAGTTGCTCTAGTGTTGTACCACCTTACCCCAGTCCTGAAGATACTTTCAGGCGCAAACTTTGTTTGCTCACACTTGGATAAAGGATTAAACTAAATTTATTATTACCCTTGATTAATGTGCCTAATGTGTTCTTTAAAACAGGTGCATTAATCGAAGATGCACTAATCGAATAAAATAGCCTATGGGAAAAAGTATAATTTGTTACTCAAATTTCTTTTTTGACCCTTAATTTTTTTTATAAAAGAATTAGGGTATGTCTAAGGCCTATGTTAAAGGAAAACTATGAAGCTGGAAGACAATAAAACATATTCAGAATATAAATTTATTATTCTACTTCTTAACAAAGAATTGAGCTAATATAGTTTGGCAGGCATTCTGTTTTGTTTTGTTTTTCCCAGCCATACAACTGATGGTATGGCCCTATTGCCTCTTCTGCAAATTTTACTGCTTCTCTCTTCACCAGGGTCAGCCTCTAAGCATTGCTGCTTAAAAATTTCGATTATACAAAAAATATTTTTAATAGTTTCTGTGAAATCTCTTTGGGCTCGTCAGTGATTAAATTTTCTTCATATTCTTCAGGATCTTCTCGCTGTGCATCTAAATTTAGCAGGTTGGAATCACTCACTTTCTTAGAATGAGATTTAATTAACTTAGATTAATTTGTTTAAGTTTAAACATAGTGATGGGTGACTTCAATGCAAAAGTAGGAAGAGGGGGCGATGGAGAAATTGTTGGTGAACATGGCTTAAGCACCAGAAATGACAGAGGAGATCGCCTAGTCCAGTTCTGTCAGGAAGAAGATCTAACAATAGCAAATACCTGGTTTAAACTTCAACCCAGAAGACTGTACACTTGGAAATCGCCTCAAGATAAACCAACATAACATTGTCCGAAATCAAATTGATTATATACTGATAAATAAAAGATTCCACAGTAGTATAAAGAGTGCAAAGACTTATCCTGGAGCAGATATCTCATCTGACCACAATCCCATAGTTGCAGAAGTACGTCTTAGATTAAAATCAGCTAAAAAAATCACAAAAGAAGAAAAAGAAAATTGATGTAGAAAAACTGAAAGACCCGAACATAAATAAAAGTGCCAAGACACAGCTTAACCTGCGATTACAACAGATTAACATAGAAGAAAATAAAAGTGTGGAATCTCTTTGGAATAGCTTAAAGAATGCCATCGTAACAACAAGTATTGAAGAAGTAGGTTATGTGAATAATATAAAACAATAGGAATGGATGACAGATGAGATTCTTTCTCTTATTGATACAAGAAGAATGTATAAAAACAAAGACCTAGCCAGGTATACAGAAACACATAACATCATCAAGAAAAAAATAAAAGAAGCCAAGGAAAATTGGATGAAAAATTTATGTACTGAAATTGAACTGCTTCAGAAGAAACATGATAATTTCAATCTGTATAAGAAAATCAACGAAATTTCCAGAAAACTGAGGAAAAAGCAAATAGTGTCTGTAAGAGATGAAAATCGAAAATAGTTCTAGAAGAAGAGAATAAAGCACAGATTTGGATAAAATATGTAACAGAACTTTTCAATGATACTAGACAGAAGCCTATAAATATAAAAGATAACATTCAAGGACCAGCAATCATGAAATGCGAAATAGAGAATGCTATACGAACAAGTAAAACAGGAAAAGCCAGTGGACCAGATGGTGTGCAAACAGAATTTTTAAAATTAATAGAACCAGATAACATCAAACTTCTTGAAAAACTATTTAATGAAATATATGAAAGTGATGAATTTCCATCAGATTGGCTCAAATCTACATTTATCACTATTCCAAAGAAACCCAAAGCGAATTCCTGTGGTGACTTCAGACTTATTAGTCTAATGAGCCAAACATTAAAAATATTTTTGAAAGTAATTCAGAATCGTATTTATAGAAAAAGTGAAGAAACTCTAAGTGAAACACAATTCGTCTTTCGGAATGGTTTTGGTACTAGAGAGGCCCTTTTCTGTACCCAATTATTGATACAAAAATGCATAGAAAAACAGAAATCTGTCTTTATGTGTTTCATAGATTTTGAAAAAGCATTCGACAAAGTCAGACACACCAACTTAATAGAAATCCTTCAACAAATAAGGCTAGACAAACAAGACATAAGACTAATAACAAATCTGTATCGGAATCAGGCAGCTACCATTCAATTAGACAACATTACCACCAGTGATATTAACATCAAAAGAGGAGTGAGACAAGGATGTGTGCTCTCACCACTCCTGTTCAACATATATGCAGAGGTAATCTTTAAAAAAGCATTGGAAGAATGTCCAGAGGGAATCACAATAAATGGAAAGATTGTTAACAACCTACGATATGCAGATGACACCGTGCTAATTGCAGATAACATTATGGATCTCCAAAAACTCATTGACAGAGTATACATAGAAAGCCAAAGAATGGGAATAAATATAAACATCAACAAGACAAAATACATGATCATCAGCAAACATCCAGCCTCATCAATGAAAGTGACACTCAATGGGAAAAATATTGATCAAATGTCAAGATATAAATATCTTGGTTGCTGGCTTAATGAACGGTGGGATCCAGAAATAGATATAAAGACAAGGATTGAAGTTGCACGGCAGTCCTTCATGAAAATGAGAACACTATTCTGCAATAAAGATCTAAACATGGAAGTCAGATGCCGAATGCTGAAATGTTACGTGTTGTCTATTCTGCTCTATGGAGTTGAAACATGGACATTGAAGGCGACAACCATCAAGAAAATCAAAGCCTTTGAGAATTGGCTATACAGAAGAATGCTAAAGACATCATGGACAGAAAAAATTACCAATGAAGAGGTCTTAAAATCCATTGGTAAAGCTAAACATCTTGTACAAATAATCAAGAAACGAAAAACATCATATCTTGGCCACATCATGAGAAACAGCAAATACCAACTTCTACAAACTATTTTGGTAGGAAGAATTGATGGCAAAGGAACTAGAGGAAGAAAAAGAATATCATGGTTTGACAACATCAAGTCGTGGACAGGAAAGAGCAGTGCACAACTGCTCAGATTAGCACAAGACCGCAGTTTGTTCGCCAAGATGGTCGCTGACCTTCGATAGAAGATAGCACAATAATAATAATAAGAAGATTAATTTGAAAAGCCTCTAAAATCATTTGCACATTATGCTTCCAAATGGCTCGCATATTGCTAGCAGTGATTTCATTTGACTTTGCCACTTTATAACAAGGCTGAGATTTCTCTGATTTGGCCAGAAAACTCTTGGAAGGCATTCGCTTCCAAAAAGTCCGGTTTCATTGAAATTAAATATTTGTTGGTCACAATAGCCCCCATTTTCCACAAATTCTTCAAAATATCTGGATAATTTGCAGCGACCTTCTTATCTGCACTTGCAGCTTCTCCTCTTATTAGAACATTATGTAGGTTATTTCTCTTTTTGAAATGCTCATACCACCCAGCACTTGCATGGAATTCTTCTTCTTTTCCATCATTGATAACCCTTTCTTTCAAGGTTGCAAAGAGACTTAATGTTTTTGATTTAATAAGGTTAGTGCTTAGTGGGATCAGTTTTTGGTTACTATCTTTAATCCATGTAGAAAGAAGTCTCTCTAATTCAATCATTATAATACTTTGATTTCGAGTGCATTGCATGATGAACTTATAGCAGCCTTACCTTTCTCTTTGTATTTAGCAGCTTTGCTTGAAATTGCTCATTTAGTTGATTCGCTCATTTTTGTGATCTTGTCCTATATTTGCTCTCGACTCGCCTTGTTCATTTTTCTTTATTGTTTCAAGTTTTTCTTCCAATGAGATTACTTATCGAATCTTTTTCACACTTTCACTTTTTTTGCTCACTAATTCTTTTATTCATGATTTAAGGTTGGGAAAATACTTTAAAATAAAAAAAAGTAAGGAAGACAATTGCAAAGGAGGCACGAGAAATGATCAGCAAAATGCTGTGTAATTAGCAGGCGACATAAATGTTGGCGGTAAATTTGAAACATAGTGTACATGGAATCAGTGTAGTATGCCATTAAAAATAACTTTTTAAAATGTTTTAAATCGGTAACTAAATTATTTCATCCTAGTGAATAATCTTTTAAAATAGTTAATCAAAAAAAATCTATAGAGGAAGAAAAAATTAAAATCTTAATGTTTATTTTTAAGATGTATATAGGTACACTAATCGAATTTGGGTATCAAAAAAAAAAAAAAAAAAAAAAATGACGCACTAATCGGGAGCGCATTAATCAAGGGATTGCTGTACATGCTTATGGATTTGAACTGCCTGAACTGGCATTTTAAATTCCATTATTAGCTTCTCCACCTTTTACACCAAGGATAGGATTTGGGATGGTATGTTATTATGTTATTTCTGGTTATTATTATCTCTAGTTTAATATTCAACATCAGTGGTTTCTTATTGGGGGGGGGGGACTGAATAAATATTTCATATTTATTGCATAGTTTTATTTCCTCTGTTTAGTGGAGCAAGAAGCAATATTGAATAAATGTAAAGATATCAAAAGAGAGGCAGATGAGAGAGTCAACAGTTTGCAATTAAAGATTAAAGATGCTAGTGTAATTCGAGAACGAGAACTTAAGAAAGCAGAAGATGACTTAAATTTATGCAAGAAAAGGGCAGAAATATCATCTCGGCAAGCTAAGGAAATGGAACAGGTAAATTTGAAATATGGAAATCTGTGGAATTTAAAGTCTGCATTCCCTTTAAATATTTATTTGTTGCATGCTTAGCTTTAAAATTCAACGCAAACTTGTTAACTGTAAATTGCAACTTTATCTAGTCTAATTTTCATGATGCTCAAAGAATGCTGTTTGGCATGTGTGATTTTAATATTCTTTACTCTGAAACTGGTAAACATGCAAATGCTTTAGTGTGTTTTACCAGCTGACAAATTTACTTATTTTACCATAATAAATTGCCTGTTGCCAAATCTTAATACTTCTGATTGCTAGATTTTTGCATGTAGAAAGATTAATTCCTCTTGAATAAATCATACTTCGCAAGAATTATATTCTTGTTTCCAAGAATATAATTTCTTGTCAAGTTATGTCATCTGCTTATGGATACAGATGACAAATACTTAGATGAAATGCTATGCCATCTACAAATAGACGGCATGGCATACTGAAGTGACTTGTGGAAGATAAGTAAATGTGTTGAGAAGCTGTCAGAAGTGTTTGTGTTAAATTGAAGATAGTAGAATGTGGGGAATATTTGTGAAAAAAAAAAGTAATATGAGGATAGAGAATATAGAAGTGAATACAGAAATAACTGAAGATGAAAGTAGTATGAATGATGAGAGTGCAAGTTTGGGGAAAGAAAAAAAAGTGAAGAAAACTGAGACCAATGGTGCTTTAGTGAAGGAAATAGTATGCTTACATGGAGGTCTTTCATTGAATAGGTTGTGCCTTTGGGAGTGCAGGCTGGTTGGCTGAGAGATTCTGCATATTACTTGCCAGAAGTCTGGTAAGTAATATGCAAAAAAGAGTTACAAAGCAAAGCAAGGGAATACCATTGAATGCATTAATGAGTGACAAGGCAGTAGGAGAGAATGTTGCATTGCAATTCCAGTATTATGGTTGTGTGTGATGTATGCTGAAAGCATCCATTCTGATGTGCACGTTTAAAGATATCAGTGATGCTGTTGAATTTGAAAAAGGCAAAATAAGAGTTAATAATTGGCCAGCATGAATAATTTAAAAGGCAATACAGTCATACCTCGGTTAACATTACCTCCGGTAACAAAGTCCACTATTTCAAGCCCCATTTTATGTAAAAGTATTAAAATTTTAAGGTCATCGCCCAGCAAGCATCTGATTGGCGAACAGCGGCGATTCGTCATGTACTCTCAAGCTGTGGGTGTGTCTGTTTTAACAGTTTCGCTCATCATCCACATAATTTAGTCATTGTTTACACTTCGTATGGTGTGTTTCAGTGTGGTCATTTAAATAAATGATGTATGTTCTCTGATAGCATTATTGTAGATTTTGTAAATATTAATATTTAGTTAAAATGTCAGAAACAAGGAAAAGAAAAGCAATTTCTTTAGAAACTAAATTAAATATCGTACAACCTGTTGAAAGGGGTGAAAGAAAATCCAATGTGGCACATTCTTTAGGATTAGCACAGTCAACTTTAACAACCATACTTAGTCAATCAGAAAAGAGAAAAAAGCATAATCAACTTTAGGTTTGTATTTGAAAATGTTGTGATTTTATCTTTGTTAGGTATGTAATATTGACTTTTTATTTAATAAAGCTTTTCTTTTTTCAAAAAAAAAAAAGTATTTCATTTTCTTTACGTACGAATTTATCCCTATTATGGCCATAGTATTTTTACCTCTGAGAACAAAGTTTCGCTTAACAAAGTACCGTATTTTTCCATGTATAAGACGCCCCCATGTATAAGAAAACGGAGGAATGATAACTGCTGCAGAGGATATAGTTGAGATATTTAGTGAGCAATTTCTAAAGGTATTTCATTCTTGTGAATGTGGCATCATGCAGAACTTGAAAGCAGTGTGAAAGGAGGAGGAGGAACTGTTAGTAACTGAACAGGAGTTATATGAGGAATTGAATAGACTTGATGTAAATAAGGCTGTGGGACTTGATGCTATTTCACCACGTGTCTTGAGGGAATGTGCCAGAGAGTTAACAACAGCTTTTGTATATCTTTTCAACATGAGTCTCCCACTGGGTCAAGTTCCAAAAGAGTGGAAAGAGGGTAAAATTGTTCCAATTCATAAGGGAGGTGATAAGAGTAAGGCTTTGAATTATAGACCAGTCTGTGTGTCTGAAGTTGTGATCAAGGTATTAAAAAAGTTAGTTAGGAATAAGATTCAGAATTGGGTTGACAACAGAAAAATACTCTTTGGCGGCCAGCATGGATTTACTAAAGGAAGATCATGCTTTAGCAACCTGCTTACTTTTTATAATAAAGTGACAAATGTGTTGGATAAGGGTGTTGCATATACAGTGGTATATTTAGATTTTGCAAAGGCATTTGATAAATTTCCACATGACAAGCTGGTAATTAAATTAAATTATCAGATAGTTGTCTATGGAGGAGTGATATCCCAGAAGAGGAAAGTTACTAGAGGTGTACCTCAAGGGTCTGTTTTGGGTCCATTGCTGTTTAATTTGTATGTAAATGATATCTGGAGAAGTCTGAATGGTGATGTGCAGTTGTTTGCAGATGATGCAAAGTTGGGGAGAGCTATTAGGAGTAGTGTGGATGCTGTAGCTTTGCAAGAGGACTTGAATGCACTGGCTGAATGGGTAAATAAGTGAGGATGTCAATTCAGTGTTTCAAAGTGTAAGGTTTTGAAATTTGCGAAGCAGAGATGGGATGTAAAGTACACAGTCGGTGCAAATATCTTGGAAGAGGTAGAGAAATGAGAGATCTGGGAGTGATTGTTGACAAGGGCCTAAAATTTCGGGGACATGTTACTAAAATAGTGAAGACAACACAGTAGATAATGGGAATGATGCGGAGGACATTGACTTGTAAAAGCAAGGATGTTATGGTTCCTTTGTATAAGGCTTTGATCAGGCCACATATGGATTACTGTGCACAGATCTGGTCACTTGGTTTTTAAAAAGATGAAATTGCATTGGAAAAAGTTCAGAGGCGATTGACTAAGTGGTTTCTGGTCTTTGGAATGTAGAGTATGAAGACAGATTGACAAAATGCAATTTGCAGAAATTGGTGGATAGAAGGAGGAGGGGGGATATGATTGAGACATATAAGCTGTTAAGAGGTTATTACCAGATTAATGTTGGGGAGATTTTGCACAGAATGGGTGAGGATAGCAGGAGAACAAGAGGTCATTCTGGAAGCTGTATAAGGAGGGTGTGAGCAAGGGAGTGAGGAGCAGGTTTTTTGCATGGAGAGTGATTGGAATGCTTTGCCCAAGAGTGTGGTGTGTGCAGACAGTGAATATATTTAAGACACCGTATGATAAACTGTGTGTATAACAGTGGACTGCCCACGATGAGTCTTTGACTCCATGGAGGTTTTTATAATAATAATAAGATGAACTCCTTACTTTTTCAAACCCAAAATTAAGAAATCAATATTTTAAACATCTCCACTATCTAATCATACACTCAGTAGGAGGAGATCCAAACCTGAAGCTTTATTTTCATGTTCTTTGGCATAATTGATGACTTTTAACTTGAATTTTTAAGAATATGAATCGTTTTTTATTTTTGGACATTTTTATGAGCTAGTGCTCAAAATCTTGTTAATGCATTAACTTACTTTGCCAACGAGTTGCAGGCGTATGAATGCTTTTAAGAGTTCTGATTGGTTTATTCAAAATCAGCTGTTAATGATGTCAATTGACAGAATTAACAAGGCTAGTAATTGGCGGAAACCTGTCCGTGGAGACAAGATACCGGCAGTTTCGCCTTGGCAACCGTGAGCCTCTCAACTATTTAAACACCCTCCCCCGTGTATAATTGGTCTAAAAATTTTAGAAAAAAGTATCATCATATATACTGAAAACACGGTAAGTTTGTGGAACGCATCTTTTTCGTTAAACGAGGTATGACTATATATGAAATGCTGGAGGATGTGAGAGGCACGTTGGGTGGGGGAAGACTTTCAGATACATTTGGGCAGAATTGGATGGACAAACAGTCCTGTATATATACCTTATGCACTTGAATTGATTTGAAGTTAGGTAGTTGGAAAAAGTTAGTTAAGGTATGTTCAAAATCAGGGAAAATGTAGACAAACGTGTGTGAAGACTCTGACAGTATGAGAATGAAAACTGGCATAAAATGCTACATTCAGTTTCTCTGGTTTCAATTCAGAATAAGATACTAATAGAAAGCTTCAAGGATACCTGTGCATCCAAGAGATATTTACAATGTATGTATATGGCTGCTTGTATATGAGTGCTTGTTAACTGTTTATTTCCAAACTAGTTATTAGATCTGTAAGTTAAAATTGGTTTTAACAATGTCTTGGATATAGCTTCTTTAGTGGTTTGACTAATTTCTCCCTATCGTATCCATTGTGCTTAATATTCTTGCATAGTTTCATAGTCTTTGCCTTTTATTGTTGATTTTCATGTCCAGTTTGTTACGGCATTTATTCCTGTGCACTTGTACTGGATTTATTTAATATTAGAAAATCATTCGCATAAAGTAAATAGCAGCTGAGTTTAATATCTCTAATTCTGATATCAGGTTTAATGCCATTTTCCTTCATAATGTGACCTATGTAGATGATGAACAGCAGTAGGAGTATAATTATTCTTGCCATACACCTGATTTCACATCAGATCAACTTCCTGTATCTCCTTCAATTGTAACTGCTGACTTACAGCTCAAATATAGACCTTGTATTGCTTGATATAATGTACTATTTACACTGTGTAACTATAGCCTTTTTAACATCTTTCCTCTTGCTGAACTGTCACATTGTTTTTCATCATCATCATCATCAAATTCCTGCCATGTACCCTCAAGGGGTGTACAGGATATGACAGTACTACATGAAAAAATTACATCATTACTAACTTCCTATCTACAATTTTCCTCCAAATCAGTCTGTTACTTGTCAAGACTCCAACATTATCAGATCTTATATTTCTATCGTCTAAGGCACTTTGTACCGTATCAATCCACCTATATCTTGGTCTTCCTCTGGGTCGTTTTGCTGCCAACCTGGCAGAGAACACTTGTTTTGCTAATCTTTCCTCGCCCATTCTGTTTAAGTGACCATACCACCTGAGATTAGCTCTGCTAATGCATTCCTGGATGCTGACAATGTCAAGTTCTTTCCTAATATCCTCATTTTTAATATGATATTGCCATTGATGCCATCTCTTCACGCCTCTAATCTTTCTTAGGACTCTCATATCTGCGGTCTCTAGTCTTTGTTCAAGTGTTTTACTTCTGACCCATAAGTTAAAATTGGTTTGAACACAGTCTTGTATACAGCTAATTTAGTGTTCTGACTAATTTCTTTCTTATTCCATATGAATTTATTCAATTGACTTCCCACCATACCAGCTTTGCTGATTCTGTTGTCTATTTCTATATTTAGTTTACCATCTTCAGTAAAAATTGTGCCTAAGTAGCTGAAATGTTTTACTTGTTCCACAGGTTCTCCATTCACAACACAGTTGATATTTTCAATGATTCTGCCTATTTTCATTGTCTTTGTCTTTTTATTGCTGACCTTCATACCATATCTATTACAACAGCTATTCAATTTAGTCAGAGAATCTTGCAGACTTGTAGCAGATTTATTTAGAAGTATGACATCATCCGCATAAAGCAAAGAGCTGACATTATCATCTCCAATTTTGATATCAGGTTTAATACCACATTCCTTCATAATGTGATCCATATAGATAATGAATAACAGAGGGGATAATGTACATCCTTGTCTCACACCAGATTTAACATTAAACCATCTTCCTGTACTTCCTTCAATTCTAACTGCTGACTCACAACTCAAATAAAGACTAAGTATTGCTTGATATAATGCCCCATTGACACCATATAACTGCAGCGTATTGAATAGCTTCTCTCTTGGCACCTTGTCATATGCCTTTTCCAAATCGACAAAACTTAAATACAGATCTTTGTTATATTCCCATGCTTTCTCGACTATTTGTCGTAAAGTGAAGATCTGATCCTGACAGCCTCTATTTGGTCTGAATCCAGCTTGTTCTTCACCAAGCTTTTCTTCCACAATTCTTCTCAACCGTTTCTCAAGTATATTTGCATAGATCTTGCCAGGAACACTCAGTAGGGAAATACCTCTGTAATTCTCACATTCAGTTTTATTTCCCTTTTTATATATGGGTACTATGAGAGCTCTACTCCAATCATCGGGAATTCGTCCCTCTGTCCAGGCTTTCTGAACTATGCAGTGCAGCCACTGTAAGACTCTTATACCACCATACTTCAGCATTTCTGGTCGAATATCATCTACTCCTGCTGCCTTTCCACATTTCAAGCCTTTGATGGCTTTTTCTACTTCTAGTATGGATATGTATTCCTGACTGCATGCCTGGTCAGTGTTTTTTATCACTGTGCTGTCATCACTGCTTGTTTCATTTAGCAGTTTTTCAAAGTAATTACTCCATACTTCAAGGATATCTTTTTCTCCTGTTTTCATTTCACCTTTATCATCTCTAATTCCTTTTACAGCACTCTTTCCTCCATTCCTAAGCTTCTTCAACAACCTCCAGAATATTTTGCCACCTTCTTGATATTTATTTTCTGTATTCTTGCCAAAGTCCTCCCATGACTTTTGTTTAGCTAGTTTTACACACTGTTTAGCTTTCTTACATTTGTTTCTGTATTCTGTAAGAGTAAAAGCTGACTTATTTGCCAGGAACTTTTGATATGCTTTCTTCTTTTCCTTCACTGCCTCTTTAACTTCCTGTATCCACCAGGAAGTTCTGATTTTTTTATCCTTCCACACAACCTCACCACATGCCTCTCTGGCAGAATCAATCAATGTTTCCTTCAGAGTTTGCTACTGAATATCCAAGGTTTGATTCCTGTTCTCAAACTCTTTCATTTTCTTTTCAATAATATTTCTGTATTTTAGTCTACAGTTCACATCTGAGAGCTGCTCAACTTTTATTCGCTTTAAAACTTTCTTACATGTTATTCTTTTCAATATGAAATTCAATTTTATCCTGCTCAAGACTAAATAGTGATCACTTCCAATTTCAAATCCTCTGTACACTCTGGTGTCCTGCACCAGGGAGAAAACATCACTATCAACAATAACATAGTCAATGGGACTTTTCTTATTCCTAGCCTCTTCTCTCCATGTGAATTTGTGCACATTTTTATGTTGGAACATGGTGTTAGTAATAACCAGTCCATGTCCTCAGCAGAAATCCAACAGATATTTGCCATTATTATTAGCTTTGCTCTTTTCTCCAAATTTTCCCAAAATATTTTTGTATGTCTCACAATCATTTCCTACTCTACTATTTAGATCCCCAACAAGGACCAACTTTTCCTTTTTCATTGTGTCAGTTGCTTTTTCTAAAGCCTCAAAAAATTCCTCCACTTCTACCTTAGTAGAACCTTCTGTGGGACCATAGGCACAAATAAGTCTCATTGTCCAGTTCCCCATTCTCATATTTGCCCACATTACTCTACTTGAGACTGAGTGCCATTCAAGAAGATTAGCCTCATATTTTGTGTTGAATACTATGGCTACTCCTTCTTTTCCTTGATTGTCATTGCCTGAATATAACATTTTGTATTTATTGCTCAGAAAGATCTCACCAGTTTTGGTCTTTTTTGTTTCAGTCACCCCTATTATGTCGATCTGGTACTTATCTAATTCCTCAGCTAGCTCCATTTCTTTGCCATTCAGGCTTCTTACGTTGATAGTACCGATCTTTAACTCTGGTGATGTTGAGTTGGGTTTTGTTTTCAGATTTGTTCCAGTAGCTGACTTTTCGCTGTTCGCCCTGGTTCCCTGGCGAAAACAACGTGGGCCTTGTTTAACCGGGCGACGCCCCAGCCGGCATGAAATTTTGTCATGTTGTGCCATCATTTTTTATTTTGGTTTAACCAGTAAGAATACAATTTGGTCGGCTAAATCCCAAATTGCCAGCCCATCCTCGTTCGTTCAGTATCAAAGTAGATACCCAACAGGATGCACCACGAAAAGGTGAGGATTGGACATTAGGTCAGAAGCCCTGGTCGGTTCTCCGCATTCCTTTAAAGGCTATGTGGAGGTCTCCACTCAGTTATACAGCTTTGACCCTTAAGCACCCCACATTGTTTTTTTAAAATTACAAAACTGAATCACACATCCTCATTATCATTATTCCATGATTTCTCAGTTATTTATTGTAATTGAAAATCTAACTCTCACAAGCACTGTTTGGCATGAAATCAACATTTTTCTACAAATTTCCTTTTAACAATTTTTCTTAGCCTCTTCTGAAGTATGCTTGTGGAAATCTTATCCGAAATACTCACTAGTGTAATTACCATGTAATTTTCCTATTCTTATTATTTAACTTTAATAGTACCCATCTGTTAAGTAGAATGAGGAATAAAATGGAATCCTATGTCACATCTGGAAGATCTACGTTATGTAGACAGTTTTTGCTATAATCAAAACACAGATATACAAAGCAAAATCATAAGCATTGTATAAAAGAGCTGAAAAAGTTGGATGTAAAATAAATATGAATAAAAAGTTCTTACATTAAACTACAAATTTCAGAAAGAAGTTAAAATTGACCAACATTCAGTAAAAGAAATTAAGAATATTTTGCCAGCAAAGGTTGGTCGATTGGTAGAGCCTCTGCTACTAATAGCTCAGCAAAAAGTTAAGCAGGTTTGAGCGCGTTTAGTAGTTGGAAGGGGCTATCATTTGATACTGTTGGCACACTCTCCCTCGATAAGTCTTTGGGCTCCCAGGAGGTGTCACATAATAATAATAATAATAATAATGTTATATAATTTGGAGATAATGTTGAATAGTGGTGGAACTGATAAGGATATAACACAAAGGTTAACAAAAGCAAATTGCTTTCAGAAAATCGAATAATACATGGAAATTATCCAAATATTATAACTCAAATAAGTTCTTCAACAGCATTGTCAAGAATCTATATTATATGGATCAGGAATATGGAAGGTTACAAAAAAACACGAAGCTAAATTAAATAATTTGTAAACAAAATGTTTGCATAAAATATTTTGTGTCCAGCATATAACAAATGATGAATTATATAAATGGATTGTGCACATACTGAGAATGAATTGGGGAAGATATTCCAAGGGTACTTTGACATGGATCCTGAAAGAGGAGGATAGTGGGAAGGCATAAACTAACTTAGCAAGCGTATTACAGAAAATGAAAGAATAATGACTCGTTGGGAGATCTGGATAGCAGCAGAATTAGTTGCACAAGACAGAGATAACTTGAGTGTGCCACGTTCTGCATTGTCATATCAGATGTTGAAACGAACGAGGAGAATAACTATTGGAGTTCTGCATTGAAAGGGAAATAGCAATCACTAACACAATGTACAAACAGTAGAAGTGGAGACTATATACATGGGTAGCACTTGGGAATCGATGTAAGAATCAAATTGACTACATTTTAATTGACAGAAGATGGAGGACATTAATCAATATCACCAAAACATTGCCAGGAGCAGATTGTGGGTCAGGCCATCAATTATTAATCTCTAATTTAAAGATCCATCTGAAAGCAAATAAGAATAACAGCAACAAAAGATATGACTTTTCACAAATAGACAACAAATTTTCAATGGACATTGAATCAGAGCTCGAGAAACAAAAAAGCACACCTCAGGAACAAAGCATTGAATCATATTGGACACACCTAAAACAAACAATTGCAAAATCTGCAGCCAAACACATCCCAATAAAAAAGAAGAATGGTAGTCCATGGATTACAAAAGAAACCTTAGAACTAATTGAAAAAAGGAAACAAATTAAAATTACAAATTGGCAAAACCCAAATTACCTGAAACCAAACAAAGCTATTAAGAAATCTTGTCAATAAGATAAAAATAGCTATATCCAAAACATCTGTAAAGAAATAGAAAGACACTCCAACTCTAATGAAACAGCGGATTTATTCAAGAAGGTTAAGGATATAGCCAAAAAATTCAAACCAAAACTTAATATAATTGCAGAGGAAAATGGCAAGATCTTAACTGACACTAATGACATAGCCAGAAGATGGAAAGAGTATTGCACCGAGCTTTACAAGGATCCAGCTATTTAACAAGAAGACGAAGGAGCTATGGAAAACATGGAAACAGAACCAGAGATCCTCATAAGTGAAGTAGAACAAGCAATCAAAAAATTAAAGAAAAACAAAGCCCCAGGTCCTGATTCAATACCAGCTGAAATGTTGAAAAACCTTGGAAAGAATGCATTCAACTGGATACACGATTTATGCAACAAAATCTGGAAGATGGCTGAATGACTGGGCCAATTCCACCATTATCCCAATCTACAAAAAAGGCAATCACAACAACTATGAAAATTACTACGCCATTGCTCTTATTTCACATACCAGGAAGATTTTACTCACATTATTAAGGAGAGATTACAAAGTTTTATAGACCATCAGATCTCAGAAGAACAAGCAGGATTCAGGTAAGGTCGAGAGACTAGAGATCATATATCTAACATTAGACAAATAATTGAAGAAGCAAGGGAATTTAACTTAAGCCTTTATCTATGCTTTATAGATTACTCCAAGGCCTTTGACTGCATGAGGTGGGGATATCATGCAAGAATCCAGAATACCAAACCCTCATAAAGAACTTATGTCAAGGAAATCAAGCAACAGTAAGAATTGAAAACTCACTGTCCCCTGCATTCCAATTTGAAAAAGGATCAAGACAAGGATGCATACGCTCACCATTACTATTCAATCTTTACAGCGAAACTATAATGAAAAGATCTCTAGAAAAGTGGAATGGAGGCATTAAATTAGGTGGCCGAACAATCACTGACCTACGATATGCAGATGACACAGTGATAATAGCAACAAGCGAACAGGAATTAAAATCCATCCTGAATCAATTAGAATGGGAAAGCCACGGTTTAAGAATAAATCAGGATAAAACGAAAATAATGATTTTAAACAACGCAGAAGAGATAGATGTAGAAGAATTGAAATTGTCAACCATTCAACAGGAAAGACAGGCACATCTCCAAAAAGAAAAAAAACTAAGCTTGTAGAAACCTTAGTTTTTTCAATCTTTCTCTATGTTTCTGAGTCTTGGACTATGACAAAAGAAGAATTGGGGCATTCGAGCTCTGGTGCTGGAGAAGATTGTTAAGAGTGTCTTGCACAAAAAAGAGAACAAACAAAAGTATTCTAGAAGAACTGAATATCCACACAAGACTGATAAACATAATTGAAAAGAGAATACTGCAATATTTTAGACACATATGTAGAAGGAAAGGCAACTGCCTTGAAAAAGTAAACCGTGGTAAACCACGTGGTTTCCCACACGGTTATCCAAGGTAAACCGTGTGGGAAAAGAAAAAGAGGAACCCCCCCCAACAGATGGATTGAGCAAATATCAAGAATCACTGAACTTAAACTAGAACAAGCAATAAGAGAGGCACAGGAGAGGAAGAAATGGTGAAGCATCATCAGGAAGGTCACGAGTCCTCAGACACGAGGAGATCTGAGAGAGAGAGAGTGTGTGCGCGCCACGGTCTGCACTCTCAGACCGTGGCGCGCATGGTCTGACATCAGATGTTGGATGGGAAGGATATCGACAGTTCATAGGAAGTGTTTAAAAAATACTTAAATTATGCGATATCAGAATGTGTCTTTAGAGTTTGAAGAAAAAATAGAGAGCGAATTCGATGTGTAATCTAATTAAGCAAGAGATTCGCAAGAAAAAGATGATGTGGAAGGAATATCATGTGCATAAGGATGATGTCATTTATGATAATTATAAGCAGCAGGCCAGAAGAGTGTTGTATAGAAAGCTAAGATATAGACATAAGTATGAAAATAAACTGATTCTGCAAGTGAAAGACAACCCAAAAGAATTCTGTTGTTATGTTAGCAGGTAAAAGTAAGAATGAATTTGAAAGAATAACCGTACTGAATGCAGATGCAGTGTGGGTGACTGATACAGGAGTGATGGTTCAACTAATGAGCAGCCATTCTGCTAAAAGCTATCGACCTGTATATGCAACATTGTACTCACCACTGCCTCTTCACTGTATTAGGAAACACTTGTGTGAGGAGGAATTACTAGACTGTTGCGTGAACTGAGTAAGAATTCTGCAGTAGGAACCGATGAGATAGTTTTCATCTCATCAGTTTTAGCTCTCTTTTAGCATCATTACGGATGCTAAAAGAGTGTTCAGCTGAACTGACTATTCCTTTGACCAGGCTATATAATTTGAGTTTTAAAACAGGGATGATTTTCCACAAGAATGGTACAAAAACTGTTGTATTCAACTATCAACCAATCAGTATCTCAGGAGTGGTGGTGAATATTTTGAAAAAATTGGTTAGGGCTCGCATTCAGAAAAGGGTTGACAGAAAACGTTAAGATATCCAATGTTGTATTACATTGGTGGGATCATGCGTGAATAAACTGATGTGGCTTTAGGGATCTTGGAGTTTTAGTAGACCGGAAGTTGAAGTTCAATGGTCATAATTGCAATGCTCAAATGAACCTTAATGTGTAAAGATAAGGAAGTCATTTTGCCTCTTTACAAGGCTTTGATAACCTTGGACTGTTGTGTGCACATCTGGTTTCTGTGGCTATTCTGATACACTGGAGTGAGAGAGACAGAGTGTAAAGGAGAGTAAGATTTATTGAGAATTTGTAAAGTACAGACACTAGTAAACAGGAGAAATAGGCGTGATATGATTGAGAGTTACAAACTTCTGAAGGGGTTATACAGAATTTTGATAATTATGGGGGGAAAACCCTTGGAAGTTGAGAATGAAGTCAAGACTGGGATGGGGGCTAGATTTTTCTTTCATAGAGAGGTTCGTGATTGGAATGGCTTGCCATTGGAGGTTGTGCGCACAAGTAACATGAATGAATTCAAGAACAGGTGAATATTGTGAATAGTGTGGCCTTCCTCGATGAGTTCCTGACTTCCCGGAGGTATCTCTTAATAACAATAATAGTAATAATGATAATAATTTCAAAATTATTTTTAGTTTTCAACAAAATCTCCCTTAATCCCATTCCTGTAGTGGTTCTCAATAAGATCTGCAAAATACCCCTATACAGTTGCAATCACCTCTTGATTCGAAGAAAAACACTGACCAGTGAGGAAGAATTTTAGTTTTGGGAAGAGATAGCAATCAAAAGGAGCCATATCTGGGGAATAGGGTGGAGGTTCCAAAAATTCATAGTACAGATCCCTTAATTTTCCCATTGCCAAAACACCTTTGTGAGCAGGTGCATTGCCCTGATGAAAGATGATTTTTTTTTTTCTGCAAGCCAGGTCTTTTTTCATGAATTTTTTTTGTCTAGTCTGATTACTCAGTCTTCCTCACAGGCACGACTTGGTGGATTATGTGGCAGTGCAGTTATCTGTCAGTTGACCAGGAATCCTCCTGACTCGTTACTAAGTGGATCAGTCCTGTACACTGTTTTAACTGCTGTACCCTTGAAATGAAGAAGGATCTGAGTTTTTAAGTAGGTTATGCACACCTTTGAAGAGTATCACTCACACTGCATGGAGAAAGTGAAGGGGGGAGGTGAAACTCCTGCTCTCGAGGCCAAACATAGCATTCGGCACTTCAAAACTCCAATAAGAAGGTACGTGGTGTTTCACTGATGATAGTCATCTACCACCTAGAGATCTAGTTAGCATTTCCTCCAACTAGGAAAATATGTTTTTGCAGCAGAAATGCTTGCTGCAAGCAGGAAAACACAGGAAGGCAGGGTTGATTTGGGAGGAAGAGACTGTATATTGTACATTCTTGTCCATTAATGGCCCACATACTTACGGATAACTGTTAGCAGTGAAAATATCACACAGAATGAAGTAAAAGAACAATCCTTGAAGACTAGTAAAATATCAGGATGTTTAAATTCAGTTATATGGAAAAATGAACATCTGACTAAAGAAACCAAAGTAAGAATATGTAAATCAGTAGTATTTACTCAAGCATGTGAAACAACAATAAAAACATCAAAAATACAACAGATATATACTGTCTATGAAATAAAAATGCTAAATAAAAGTTAAAACAAAATTTGATAAAAATAAAAAAAGAAAAGATTTATGAAGAATATCAATTACAGCCCATAAATGAATGAATGAAAAAGAGATTAGAATGGAGTAAAACATTAATAGTATAACACACACACAAATGGATAGGCTGTCTGCACTGAATTGAAGTATTCTAGATATGACAAGCTGAAGGTTAAAGCAAGAAGAAAAATAAGACACACACACACATGCAGTAATCCCTCAATTATCCAACCATATTTGGGAGAGTAATTTTCAATTATCACTTCATACCTTCAGTAAACTGCTTCTCTGACAAGAATCAAACCATCAAGACCCTACTGCTTAACTAACAGCAGAAATCAGTAAAAAAAATCAGACAAAGCTGATTGTTTAATTAAGCATTCGCACACATATAATACATAGGGCCACAAAAGTTATACTATAAGAGACCAGTCCCAACCCATCTGTAGTTTGGAAATGCTGATGTACAAGACATGCATCTGCAGATTAGTTCAAAATCACCAGGTGTCGCATGCCCATTTCGGTTGGGCATGCTGTCGTGTGGGTTATGCAACCCGCGCTCCGAATTTCTTTCGGTAAGCTCTGGCGGAATTGCTCACCGACAGAAAAACGTACATGTGTGGAACGCTGAGAAATAATAGGAAAAACAATCCACCAGATGTTATTGAGAAGAAACTAAAGAAAGGGGAATTTGTTTGGCAAAGAAGAGGTCCTGTTGTAGTCAGCAAATGGAAGGATAACAGGGAAGTTCTTTCCATTTCAAATATGCACAAATTTAAAATGGTTGAATTGCAAAATTGGAATGGTAAATTTCAATTAAAACCAAATATCATTAGGGATTATAATTTGGGTATGTCAGGCACCGATCTTTCTGATCAAATGCTTTCTTACTATTTCACCTTACGAAAGACAATTAGATGGCCAAAGAAATTAGCAATACGCATTTTTGAGGTATACATTCAAAATGCGATTAAATTTTATGACATGATCACTGGAAATCCAATGACTGTATTAAAATTTAGAGATCAATTTATCTCAGTTTTTGTTGGAATGGATGAGCTTACAGCATCAGAGAATATCAGGAGGAATCGGGATTTTCATTATTTGGAAATTTTACCACCAACAGAAAAAAAAGAATTGCCCAACAAAGCCATGAAACAAACAAACAAAACAAACGATGATGCGAAACACGTTATTATTGTCGTGTTTGCCAGAAAAACCACCATCGTGCATGGAAAATTGTTTTAAAACGTACCATTCTTAATTTGAATAAATTGTTTTTTTATTTTATTGATTGGTTTTTATTTTTATTGATTTACAAATTATGTGTTATACTACGGATTAACTCACGCTTGGCATAGGAGGTTGGTAATCGAGTATAGTATATTCGTAGTTGGCTTCTGAGGCACACATATAATATACTATATTTTAGTTGAAATTATTTCCCTTCTACCAAGCCCCCCAGATGTGCTCTCCGCTTTATCCAGAATCCAACGGCCAAATTAAGGTAATTATACTAAGGGTTAACTCGTGTTTGGCATAGGAGGTCGGTAAATCGACATATGATTATACTCATAGTTACCTTGTGAAGCTCATATACGAACTACGAGTATACTCGTAGTGGGCAGCGAACGTGTTAATCTATACATTAATGACATCAGATATGCAATTGTTTGTCGATGATGCAAAGACAGGTAGTGCAATCAGGGATGCTACTACTGATATTCAGCAATTGCAATATGATTTGAATGGACTGGAAATCTGGGCAAATGAAAATGGCTATCAGTTTAATGTTAGTAAGTGTAACATTATGCACTTTGATGTGATCAGAGTTCCAGTGGCATATTATATTAGTGGGGTTATGCTACAAGAAACTGAAGAGGCAAGGGATATTGGCGTATTGGTGAATAGCAATTTAAAGTTCAAAGGTCACATAGCAAAAGCTGCAAGTATACTTGGTCGTCAAATTACGACCGACTTCCGTTCTGGCTAACAGGTCGTAAGCCGATCTGGTCATATGTCGGCCATATATTTATTAACAGTATTCTTTGACCTTACTAATCTTTTTATCATCTTTATAATTTATTTTTATAATCTTTTAAATTTATAATTATGTATATTGTACATAATGTGAAAAATAATACTAAGTAATAATAATAATTAATAATAATAATAATAATAAGTAATAAATAATACTAAATAATAATAAGGTCAGCAATAAAAAGACAAAGACAATGAAAATAGGCAGAATCATAGAAAATGTCAACTGCGTTGTGAACGGAGAACCTGTGGAACAAGTAAAACATTTCAGCTACTTAGGTACGATTTTTAGTGAAGATGGTAAGTTAGATATGTAAATCCACAACACAATCAACAAAGCTGGTATGATAGGAAGTCGATTGAATAAATTCATATGGAATAAGAAATTAGTCGGAACACTAAATTAGCTGTATACAAGACAGTGTTAAAACCAGTTTTAACTTATGGATCTGAGAGCTGGGTCAGAAGCAAAACACTTGACCAAAGACTAGATTAGAGGCATGAACAGATGGCATCAATGGCAATATCATATTAAAAATGAGGATATTAAGAAAGAACTTGACATTGTTAGCATCCAGGAATGCATTAGTAGAGCTAATCTCAGGTGGTATGGTCACTTAAATAGAATAGGCAAGGAATGATTAGCAAAACAAGTGTTCTCTGCCAGGTTGGCAGGGAACTTGGTCTTCCTCTGGGAAAACGACCCAGAGGACGACCAAGATATAGGTGGATTGATACTGTACAAAGTGTCTTAGACGATAGAAATATAATATCTGATAATGTTGGAGTCTTGACAAGTAACAGACTGATTTGGAGGAAAATTGTAGACAGGAAGTTAGTAATGATGTAAATTTTTCATGTAGTACTATCATATCCTGTTCACCCCTTGAGGGTACATGGCAGGAATTTGATGATAAGATATGGGAGATGGGTTGCGCATGCATGATGGTATAGAGTGACTCATCAGCTAGCTGTTTGACCATTTTACTTTCCTTCCATTATCATTTGTTGTCTTCTACAGGTAAGTTATGAGTGCTGTGATGTATATAAAAAAATCCCACCAGTAGCAAAAGTTCATGGTTTGATCTGCTTTTGTTGGCAGAAAACAGTAGTGCTGCAGAAATTCACCAATTATGTAAGGTTTACAAGTCTAATGAGTGACAGTAGGGTTAGTAGTAGTGTCATTTATTTAAAGAAGGGCACACCATTTATGATAAGGAATGCAGTGGCCAGCCAAGTGTGGTAACAGATGATTTAGTTGAAACAGTGAGCTCAATGTCTTGAGAATCACCATTTCACAATTACAAAACTATATTTTGAATTCCTGGAAACTTTATACTGACATTCATGAAATTGAGAGACAAAAAAGCTGGTGTATAAGAAATTATGTTCCAGATGGGTCCCAAAAATGCTGACTGATTAGCATAAACAGAAATGGATGGAATCTGCTCAAAATTTTTTGTAGCATTATGAAATTGAAGGAAATGAACTTCTTTCTTGTATCATGGTGAAACATGGTTTTCATATGCAAACGTCGAGCCAAAACGACTATCATTGCAGTGTCACCATGCATCATGTCCGAAAGCCAAAAATTGAAAACAGGCACCATCAGTCAAAAAAATGATGACCGGTGTCTTCTGAGACCTGAAAAAGGATCTTGCACAGTAAGTTGTGAATGGAACCACAATTAATTTTTGTGTTCACTGTTTCCACCAAATCACCTGTCACAACTTGTCCAGGCACCACACTCTTGATTGTGAACCTTGTTGTGCCCTTATTTAAACAAATGATACCATTCCCTTAACCCTACTGTCACTCATTGTGTTAGGCCTGTAAACCTATAAAACCTTACACAGTTGTCGTTTTCTGCCAACAAAAACTATATCACACTACGAACCTTGCAACTGGTGGGAATCTTTTTAACACAACACTCATTATAAATTATTTGTAGGAGATAAACAATAATGGAAAGAAAGTAAAATGGTCAACACTAGCCAATGAGTTACTCTATTACCATGCATGTGTAAAACCTCTCCCATATCATATTTGGCAGTAAATTCTGAATGGACCTTACTTTCTGGATGCACCTAGTACTTAGTTCTTAAGCTCCTTTATTATCTAATTCAGTGCTGAGCAAACTAAGTCACATGGAAACTAAATGTTTGATTTCACTTGAAGGATAGGAGGATATGTGCTTCCTCCTATAAGATGGTACATTTTAGAAACAAGTGCTCAGCAAAAAAATATATATATATATATCAATACAAGACTATAAAATTATTTAACACCCAAAAAATTAGCATTTCGATGTCTTTCATTTTCACCACTTCCACTTAGCGTTTCCACTTTTTTGAACCAGCTACACACTTATGTTAGGTACACACACTTAGCATCCCATAAGGTTGGCTTCTTGTTCTACAATCTAGATGATTCTTTCCTTGAACAACTAAACACTCATGCACTTAATGGAGCTCCCATGTTTGAGGTGGTGTCACAGAAACTTAAAAATCCTAAATGCTACTCGAGAGACTCGCACTTCTATTAAGTCATCCAAGCTTTATATAAAAATGTTAGTTTGACTTGTTTTCAATGTAGTGAAACTTGTCCTACAACGAGTCATTGTCAGTCCTTCTTCAAACACACTGCACTGCCTACCTATCCATCATCTACATTTAACTTTGTTGCTATCTTTCTTGTGAAACATTGTTATTTAAAAAGCAAAGTACTTTTTATTTAATTATTGCATAGTGAGTAACCAATTATTAAAGCAGTGTACTAACTTAATTTTTCACCAGTGCTTTTTGTTTTAATCCAAGGAAGTTAATAGCATAAAGTTAGAGATTGAAGAGTTGCAGAAAGGACAACTTTCATCTGAAGATCAGCTGAATGCTGTTGAAAAGGTTATTACAGATTTTGAAACTAAAATTTCTTCCCTTAATGGCCAGTTGAAAGTTGCAAAGGTATGTTTAAGTTGTTGTATGTGTGTCCAAGTACCAAAAAATTTTAAACTAAATCATTATGTATGCATAAATATTTCAGTTATGTTTTTACATGAATTGGTAGATAGAGATTTAGTCAAGCTCCAATATGCATATAAGGTTTGATACTACTTCCTTCATAATGTGGCTCATATAGATAATGAATAACAGGTAGATAGAGTGCACCCTTGTCTCATATTTGATTTTACACCTTAAATATAGATTGTGGGAAAATATAGACTCTGTACACCAGAGTGTACAGAGGATTTGAAATTGGAAGTGATTACCATTTAGCCAAATGGAAGTGATTGCATTTTTCAGATCTGTATTACTATTTCTTAATTATTTGTCTTACAGCAAAAATCTGTTCCTGACGACATCTATCAGTAATCTAGGTTATTCTTCTCCAGGTTTCTCTTCTGCAATTTTCTTAGTCTCTTCTCAAGTATGCTTGCATGATCCTACCTAGGACACTTAGTAGGGAAAGTCTTCTGTGATTTTCAAATCAGTTTTTGCTATCTTTTTTATGGATGAGCACTGTGCAATCCATTCCAGTCATTTACTTGTCTTCCCATGACTTGTGTTTAGCTACTTTTACTCATTGCTTTGCTGTCATACATTTTTCTCTGTATTCTCTCAGACACATGCAAATTTACTATGCTAGGATATTTTCATAGCTTTCTTCTTTTTCTTGACTGCCTCTATCTTCCTAAATCTATCATGGAATTCTGATTGTACAAAAAGCTGGATAGTTGACATGATTTTCTCTTTTCATTTTGCATATTAGGTTCATTGGCCTTCTTAGCCAAGTAACATGGCTCCTTTGAAACCTAATTAATTCTCTGATGTGGTTTCTTAATCCTCTTAATATAATCTAATGGAATAATTATAACACAAAGAGAAATAATTAACGGTAGTTTTTAATTGTTTCAGTATTTCATTTCTCGGTCACAGACATATTCAGGAATGCAGTGTTAAAACTATAATGACACACACAAGAAACAATAAGAAATCCCCCTCACACACACACACACACACTAGATATACAAATTGCTAAAAAAATCATAAACCCAATTACTCTCTCTGCCCCATAATAGATTGACTACTGACTCCCTTCCTTTAAATTAGCCAAACAGTTGACTAAATGTTTAATTCCACTTACTGGTCGCACATCTTATGTAACAAATTCTACACATTTCATTTCTTTATTTATAAAAATTTACGTTTCTGACACACCAGATTTGCTGAAAAATGTCTCCCCAAGATCATTGATTTCTTTAAGTTTTGCTATCCATACTGATTACTTCTCTTGGAAAGGCACTATATATAAACAGATGTAATCACTTCTGTGTGTCCCCCCCCCCCTTCCCACACATCCATTTTTGTATGTATCATTTTGAAAAACATGCTCTTGATACTGCCACTCTCAAACATTCTGTTTGGTTAAGAAACATTGATGTGTTCTCTGTGGCTCAGACACATTGCTGTTTTCTCCCCTCCATTTCATCAGTCAGCACCACAGAATCCAGTTCACTAGTGAAAAAGAAAATAACAGCGTGCATTTTTTAGTTACTCTAATCATGCATCTACCCAATTGCATTCTTTCTTTTGCTGTTTACAAAAAATCCACCCACACAGGAATATAAACTTTCCCATCATCTTCCCACTTCTCAACAAGATCGTGTCATCAAAACTCTTATCAACAGAGCCTTCAACCTCTATTACACCCAAGCTTTCCTGTCCAATGGTTACAATGCCAAAAATATGTACAAATTATCTGTCCCTTCAATCTCCTCCATCTCTCTCTCTCTCAGCAGAAAGACTACACTAATGATGTTACTCTTTTCTATCCAGGACACTTCAGAAAAAGTCAGAAGTTTAAAGAAATATAATCTTTGCATCATAATCTCTGAATCACTGTTTTCAAACCTCATTTAAAGCTGGCTTCCTTGCTCTTGTCTCCTAAGGATCCATTTCCTCCCCTCTCTGTCCCAGATGTTTACAAGGTTCTGTGTTCTTGCAACTTATCATATTATGTTCAGACTGGGAGGTTTGCTACCATCTGACTAGATGAACACAAAAAATACATTTGCTACCACAACTATGCTCAATCAGGTCTAGCTGACTTTGGATACCTTTCACAGAATCAGATGGAAGAAAAGTATCGTGCTCTATCATGCTAAATACAATCTTGAGTGAGTCATTTTGGAATCAGTAGCAGATTTAAAAAACAGCCTAATTCTTAAAAAATATAGTTGTGTTAAATCCCAAGATTTGATAAACTTTAATTCTTAGGCCTCCTGCCAAACAACAAAGACTATCCAACAACACCCATAGAAGATTCCCCTCATAAGACTTTATATGATTGTTTGATTTTGTGTAATCATTTCATTTCTTGCATTATTACAATTTTAACATGTATTCGTGAAGATATTTCTGACAGACGAGATATTGAAACAATTAAACCTACTATTTAATTATTTCTCTTTGTGCTGTATTTCATCATCATCATCATGCGTATCAAGGATTTAGGCCTGTTCCGGCCTTAGAAGTCATCGTTTAAGAGGACATCCTGGTTTTCATTTTCCTAATGGCTGTATTTACTTGTGCTGTATTTATTCCATTAAATTGTATTATGAGTGTAAACCAGCACTTATATTCTTAATCTTCTTTATCTGCATAGTGTATTATATTTGTCAACTGCGTGTTTTCTTTTAGCCTTTTTGCAGAATTACTGACAGAAAATACTTTGTCTCCTCTGTGAGAGACCAGCTAACTTATGTTATCTTTTTATCCTAGATTAAATTCAAATGTCTGTCTGTATGTTTTCCATGTTCCTACCTATTTGAACAGTTTGCCTTTTCTACACAAATGTCACTAATTTTTCATGCCAATTTGTGACAGCAGTTATTCAGTTTAGTTAGTCTTGAAGACTTGCAGATTTATTTAGCTGTATAACATCTCCACATCCACAGAGTGAACATAAGAGTGGAAATAATATGTATCCTTGTCTTACACCTGATTTTACGTTGTGAACTATCTTTGTGTAAGTCCTTCCAACTTCTTCAACTCTAATTCTGAACTTACAGCTTAATATAGACTATATTAAGACGCAATTTACAGACAAAAATACTAACTGTGGTGGCAGTAGATGGTGCTGATGTTGTTGATTGGTGTAGTAGTGGTGGAGATGGAGAGTTGTATAATAGGTGTCCTCTCACGATGAGTCTTCGAACTCCTTGGAGGTGTTACGAAGAATAATAATAATAATAATAATATACATTATTCTGCATAATGCCCCCATGTATTTTTTTTTTTCTGTGACTCCTATCCCACAAAAGGTTGTAAACCTATAGTACATTAGTGCTGTTGGTGGGACAAGGATGTTTTATTTTTACAATTATTTTGTATTTTTAATTCATTTTTACTTAGTCTGGAAATCCTGCTGAGAGACCAAACACGGACTTTTTTCAGGTCTCCAATATGCAGGTTAGTGGTCTCACACTGTAGAGCGTAATTCATGTACTACCTAAAGACAATTGCAAACAATCATTCTTATGGTGTGATTTGAACCTGCAGTTGGTTAGTTGGAAAGCAAATACACTAACTTCACTGATCAGGCTAGCATATTGCAGAATTATAGCATTTTGAACAACCTTCTTGTAGGCATTTTATCACACTCCTTTTCCAAATCTGCAAACCTTAAAACTTGTTACATTTTCCTCATTTCTCAACTCTTTTTCTTATAGTAGAAACCTGATTATAACAAACCCCCTATTTGGACCAAACCCAGATTATTTTTTCCCAGCTTTCTCTTTCACAATTTTTCTTAATTTCTTAAGTATTGTTGCTTTCACTTTAATCTCCCTTTATATATATATAAAATATCAGTGGCGTCGCATATTCATTTCAGTTGGGTGTACTGTGGTGGCTTAATGCAACTCGCACTACAAAATTCACGACAATTTGACCATATGATTACATTTTTATTGATGTATGAAAGAACTCGCAGACCTGCATTTGAAAGTGCGTGAGATTGCCGAATTTGTAAGCATCTCAACTGAACAGGTGTATAATATTCTGCACGAAAAATTGCACATGAAAAAACTGTGTGCACGATGGGTGCCACGATTGTTGACTCTCAATCAAAAATATATGCTAAAAGACATTTCAACGCTGGGTTTGCCAATTTAATCCTGAAAGAGCACTGAAAAAAGCGAAGACCTTTTGTCAGTTGGGAAGGTGATGGCTACTGTTTTTTGGCATTCCCAAGGAATTATCATGATAGACTATTTGGAAAAGGGTAAGACAATAACAGGAGTCTATTATGCGAAATTTTTAGAATGTTTAAAAGAAGAACTGAAGAAAAAATGGCCAAGATTGGCACATAAAAAAAGTACTCTCATCAAGACAGTGCACAACCCCATACATCAGCCATCGCAATGTCAAAATTGCACGAATTGAGGTTTGAATTGGTTCCACATCCACTGTATTCTCTGGACTTGGCCCTGTGTGACTTCTTCTTCTTGTTCCCAAACTTAAAAATTTGGCTCGGTGGTAAAAATTTTCTTAGAACGAGGATGTCATCAAGGCTGTAAATGACTATTTTGCACAATTTGACAAATCCTACTTTTTAGATGGGATGAAAAAATTGGAAACTTGCTGGATCAAATGTGTAGACCTCGATGGAGACTGTGTTAAGAAATAAAGGTGATTTTTTTTTTAAAAAAAAAAAAACATTTTTGCTAAACTTATTTTTGTTGCGAAACTTTTCAAACAGCCCTCGTAAAAGCAGAAGGAGAGCTTGATCTGAAACCATTAATTAGTTCAAAGAAACCTGCTATCTATGTTGGTGACTTCAATCCCCATCACACCATGTGGGGCTATTCCTCTAACAACTGGGATGGTAATAATCTAGCTAACTGGATGGACACATGTAATTTGTATTTGAATTATGATGCCAAGCAGGATGGCACTCTTTACTCAGCCAGATGGAACAGAACCTACATCCCAGATCTGTGCATAGTCACTAAAGACTCCGAAGACCACCATCTTCCATCAACAACCATCTTTAACTGATTCCCTAATAGTCAACATCGTCCTACATTAATAGAGATAGGAACATCAATCCCAGTCATCAGCGGAGCACCAATCGTTAGATGGAATCTCTGCAGGTCCAACTGGTCTGCATTTCAGAAACAAATCAAGCAAACCATTAGAGCAATTCCACCCACTCCTAATTGCTACCCTAGATTTATTAAACTACTCAAATCTGCAGCAAAAGCCTCTATCCCTAGAGGTTGCAGAAAACAATATATCCCATGTTGGAGTAAAGAAAGTGAGGAACTCCTAGCCATATATGGGGAAACAAGATCCGGCTATTGCTAAGGAGCTCATATCAACCCTGGATAAAAACAGAAAGGAAAGATGGATCTCAACCATCAATGAACTCGATTTCGTCACATCTAGTCGGAGAAGCTGGTCACTTCTGAGAAAACTAGGTGGATCAGAGCCAACGACATAAAAAAGCAACAGAGATAACTCCTGATCAAATGGCTAACCATTTATTGAAAACCTCCACGATTCATCCCAGCTCTACCAAGAAAATTGCTGTACAAGCTTCCATCAGACAAAACCTGAAGACAGAACCCGAGCTTCCTGAACTCATACATCCAATAACTCACGGAGAGTTACAAATAGCCTTAAAACTTACCAAGAATGGCAAAGCTGCAGGAGTGGATGGTATACTCAGAGTTCCTAAAACATCTTGGTCAACATGGCCAAACATGGCTGGCTGCCCTTTTCGCAGAAATCATCATGACTGGTAAATTACCAAAGCTGTGGCAAGAAGCCAAAATAATTGCCGTGCCAAAACCAGGGAAAGATCCAAATGAAGTGAAAAACCTATGACCTATCTCTTTGCTTTGCACCACCTTTGAGCTCTTTGAAAGAATTCTCCTTAAAAGGAATTTCACCACTCATTGAAAGAGCACTCCCGACTGAACAAGCTGGCTTCAGGCCAGGAAGAAGTTGCTGTGACCAGGTCCTGGCCCTCACAACTCAAATTGAAGCAGGCTTCCAGAAGAAACTTAAATCTGGAGCCACTTTCATTGACCTAACATCTGCTTATGACACTGTCTGGTTCAGGGGCCTCCTCCTAAAATTAGGAAATATTATAAAATGTAAAAAAAAACTGTACAACTTTTTGAATCTATTCTCTCCAACAGAAAGATCCGGGTCCATATTGGCAGATAAAAGAGCAGGCCCATATTCCTTCACAACGGTCTTCCTCGGGGTTCTGTGTTATCCCTGTACTTTTTAACATCAATGTGTATTATCTACCTCGTACCAGATCAAGCAAGTTTATGTACGCTGATGACCTAGCGATCTTGCATCAATCCACCTCCTTTACCAACTTAGAATCAACCTTGAATACAGACCTGAACACTCTGGAAGAGTGCTTCAAGCAGTGGTACTTGAAGCCAAATCCAATGAAAACAGTGTCCTCAGTATTTCACCTATACAATGCAGAGGTGAATCAACAACTCAACCTTTCTCTGTGGAAAAATGTTAGAACACAAGCCTTACCCAAAATACCTTGGAGTGAGCCTGGACAGAAGCCTGACCTATAAAAGGCACATCATCAACCTCTCCAATAAAATTAAAACCAGAAATAACATCATTTCAAGGCTTGCTGGAACAACCTGGGGTTGTGGTGCATAAGTCCTAAGGTCGTCTGCACTGGCCATCGCATTCTCTGCAGCAGAATATTGTGCCCCTGTCATGGGGCACAATATTGTGTACACACACTAACACACAAGTACACACGCTAACATTATCGATGCCCAGCTGAACTCTACCATGCGCACAATTAGTGGGTCAGTGAGAAGTATCCCTCTCTCCTGGCTGCCTGTTCTAACATTTCTCCACCACACATATGGAGAAGACAAGCCTCTTTTAAGGAATTTAATAAAGCAGTGAGCAACCTACCCCTACACCAGACTCTCATAAATCCACCTAGTCTTTGCCTCAAATCTAGAAAGCCTCTCTGGTCCATGGACGAACTCTCTTCAGCTGTGCTGCCATCTATATCTGACATATGGAGAGAATACTGGTCCAACAATCTCCCAACAAACGGCTTCCTGGTAGAAGATCCCTGTGCTCCGCAGCTTGGTTTTGGATGACCAAATCCTAGGAAGATTTGGTCATCCATAAACATGATCAGAACTAGTCAGGGCAGATGTGGATATCTTCTACATAAATGGGGGACTGTCAGATCACCATTATTGTGATTGTTCTCCCGTGGCTCAGTCGATTACTCATATTGTGTATGACTGACTGCCCAAGGTGCCGATTTTACAGTTATGGCCTACAGGACATCCACAAGGTAACAGATGAGGCCTTCAATTGGCTTTCCAGCCTGGACCTTGACCTGTAGTTGGTATGGTTGTGGCGGTGGTTATGGAGGAAACAGTAGATCACGGTCCCATCTCACCACGAAGACATTATTCTAGTAGTTGCTCTCATAGTCCTCGTCATAGTATCAGCAGAAATCCTGATGTTAGAAGATGATGATACAGTGTGAAATGGGCCTCCTCTAATGGATCAAGTTTTCTCACATAAGACACAACTGCTCTCTACTTAAACCTCGGATACAGCCACGTTTATGTTGTGAAGTGTTGTGAGAACATGCAGTCTTGTCGTACTTGGTGCAGCAGGACGATAATTGTCCCTGGCTTAATTATGACAAGTTACTTTTGCTTTATATTTATAAAAAAAAAAAAAAAAAAGAAAAGAAAAGAAAGACTTAGTAAGCAGGTTGTGCCTTTTATGTAATGAACTTTTATATGTTAAGATTTTCATCATTTGTTTCTGGAAATTGTGATTGTATTTTTCACTTACCAGTTTCATGTAGCCATAAGAATAAATAAATAAACCAAAATAGAATTCTATAACACTTTGGTCTTTTTTCCTTGAACTCTATTTCCTATAAAATAAATTCTTTACATTACCCAATTTTTAACCTCAGTGATCAATTTTGGCTATGGAGGAAGAGATGAAGATGTCACAGTATCAGTTGTTTGACCTCCCCCCCCCCCCCCACACACACATTTCTGTACAGTACAGGATTGTATTTCTGACTTGTCTTGTCATCATCTTTCTTAGTATGACAGCAATACGTGGATGCCATTCACTTTCTCCATTTCATGGAACATGGTTTCACCAGTGGGAATACATTTCGTTCCTATTAGTGTAGATTAAATCAAAACTTGCACTTATTATTATTATTATTATATTATTATGTGACACCTCCAGGGAGTCCAAAGATTCATCGAGGGAGTGTGTGCCAACAGCATCAAGCGATTGATCCCCTTCCCATATCAACATTAATCTTTAAGCAACATTTCTCTACATGCTGGTGGTGGGTTGCTCCTTGTCATCACTGTTTTCCAATTAATCAATTAGAAGAACGACTCTCCTTTTGTCCTTCCATTTGGTTTTGTTTTGTTGATGTGCCTGCTCTTTCTTGTGACTTTGCCTTTCACTTGTAAAGAAGGGAAGCTGATGGCTTGCTCAGTTTTTCTGTTTATATGAAAAAGGCCCATCTTCACTGGCAGACATATTTTCAAGGATTCAATACATCGCCCTTCACAAAATTATAGAATTATCAAGACATCAGAATTGACCATAGGGCACGTATAATCTGCTCTTCTGAAGGATAATCTCAGACAAGAATTACTTTTATTATTATTATTTGTCACCTCCAGGAAGTCCAAAGACTTATCGAGGGAGGGCACCTACTCTACAGCTCGGTTTCCACCACTCAAAATCCACCAACTGACCACAACTACACCAATGATCTACAGACAATCACAAACATCTGTGTCCACAGCAGGATTCGAACCCGCAGCCTTTTGGCTGGAGAGCAGATATGCTAACCACTCGGCCAGCCTGGCTGGCCGAGTGGTTAGCATATTCTCTTTAATGCAAAAATCGCAAAAAAATTAAAGATTACTATTCTTATTGGCTACTTTCCATCCATTACAACACAACTTGGGCAATTATTCTCTTACTAAATAGTTCATCACATATCAAGAAAATTTCTATTCCTTATATAACAGGCATTTCTATATACATCACAAAAGTTAAAAAAACTTTGATTTCCAAATAGCTTCCAAGCCTGCCTTCCATGAAAGATATACTTCCTATTTTGGGTAAACGGGTTGTACTGTAGGCATCTGGTTATCAGAGCATATGGATTACATTTGTTTTTTCCAAGATGAGAAATCTGATTTGCATAATGTGCTCCATATTCTGCACAGCCAAAGGATCTTATGGGATAACATAAAATTTAAATAAAAATAAAAAATTGAAATAAAATTTAAAAGAAAAAAAAATGTGTATAGGGGATGAGAGAGACTTTTCAAAGAAGGTTATAAAGCTCTTCTAATCAAACCTAATCTAAACTGCAATGACAGACTGAAATTTTTTTTTTCTTAAAGTTCTGGAAAATAGTCACTTGAATATTAGAAATCTAATACCAATTTGAAATGTTTTTGTGCAGTTATGACACCACCTTGTGTGTGTTTATATATATATATATACAGTTTTTATGTAAATGTTATAATTTTTTTTCTTTTAAATTTTAGTTTGAATTGACTAAATTATTCTTGTTTTAAAGCTCTTTACATTCATATGTCTGTAGCAAGTTATACTCTTCTTTACCCATTGGCTAAGTTTGTTAATGACTGCTGACGGTTTCCCACAGATTCCCGATTTGTGTGACTGGCCATGGAGTGGTTGAAAGATTGCACTCTGATGTCCGTCATTCCATTTTTCGCTTCATCTAACTATCCATTCTTTTTGTATTCACTCTGATGTAATGAGGTACTCACCATAAAATACCGTATTTACTCTAATATAACTCGCACATTTTTTCCCAAATTTTAAGCTAAAATCGTGATGCGAGATATACGCATGGATTTTTGGAAACAAAACTGAAAATGGGTATGACTAAGAATCTCTTATTCATTATCACTACTTCCAGCCTCAAAAGTGTTTCCTTGTATGCATCATCAAAGTCATCTACCCAAATGACATCATCTTCTTTCCCATTATTTCAAGCAAAACTTATCAGTAATTTACAAGACTTTTACGTATCTTTATGAATGACTAATGAGAAGTGAAAGCAGATCACAAAACAGACAGCAGTGGTAGGCCAGTAGAGATAGAGCAGCTATGAAGACATGCATATGATTCGTGCATGTCAGGCAGACTCACACACATTATATGGCATGTTTCAATTTGCGGTAGAATTTTATTTGAAGTAAGCCTTTGTGATCTGTCTTAATGACATCGAAAATTTCACAATGCAATCAAACAAACACTTATTTCATGCAATTGAAAAATTGAACAATAGTTAGATACTGCATTTGTTTGAGTTTATACAGCATAGTTTCTGTGGGAGGGGATATGCGATTCATTAGTTAGTGCCTTTTTTATTCCAGTTGTCTCTAATTGCACTATTTGTTGAGAAATATATTACACAGACTGCTAATGTCTCTGTACCCTGTTCAGTCATACAATAAATCTACTTGTTTTTTTTGTGTCTGCAGTATATTGGCTGTTGGGGAGGGCGTGTTGTTTACCATGGGGAGTGAGTTACTATTGCCTTGACTTGAACATGTTTAAACTTTTTTTTCATAAAGTAAAATCAGGGGTGCAAGTTATATTCGATTAAATACAGTATAAGTGTTTTGTACTAAATGCTACATCTTTCATTAATTTAGATGTATAGTAAGTTCATCATAATAATCAAATATTAAGTAAATTGCAAGTCATTTGATCACTTGCCTGCCTCATCATTTCCTGAGATAGATGACTTCTCATCAGACTTCTATTTTAAAGGATGTTTCCTTCTCTAGTTTTGCATTATCTTCGAATAACTGACTACTTCCCTTTCCATCATGGTCTACATTATCATCTTATAAACTAAACAACATACAGTCACAGAATAGAACCATCTGTGTTATACCACTTCTTTAAATTTAAAAACAGTTGGTGTAACACAGGGAGGTTCTGTTCTTCCTTCCTTCTTTGAGACAGTGCTCCCCATACTCAGCTTGTTGATCTCTATCAGCCTACATATTCAAGCCCCCAGAATACTATCCATTCTCTTTCCCTTCAGTTTCTGTAGTGATTTAAGCGGTGGTCTATTAACTATCTGTTTTTATGTCAGTAAGGTCCCTATCTTTTGTTCACAGAATTTTCTGGATGATTATTCCAAGAAAAAAAATTTTTGTTCATTATTTCACTGTTTTATTTTTGACTGCATGTGATTGTGGATTTTGTTCACAGATAAAATTAGAACAAATAGAGGAAATAGCTTTGGGGTAACGAGATAGAATTGACTCAGGCATCGAAGACATCTCAATAAATGCACAGTGTGCCATTAAGTAATGAGATTGATGGCACACTGTACATTTTACAGGACAGCAATTTGAATAAATTAACAAACGTGTTTATGGTTTTGACCACTAGTCTGTTGTAATCACAGTCAAAACTTTCAAGTTAGGTGATGCAGCAGTTTTTGTGTGACAACTGTTAAAGTAAGAGTGTGTGAGTGGAGCATATCAGAAGTTGCATCATGGAGCAAAGAGCTGTGATAAAATGTTACTGTAAATTAGGAAAAAATGTTACTACAGAAGTATACCAAGACCCAAAAAAAAAGCATAGGTCTATGAGCTGTGCACAGATTTTCTGCTGGTTTTCAACGTTTAAAGAGGAGAGGGAGTACCTGGAGGATGAACCACACTGTGGACAGCCAGTTTCTTCATGGACAAATGAAAATGTGGTGAAAGCTAGGGAAATTGACAGGCAACTAACCATTAGACTACTCACTGTACTGCCTGGTGTTGGTAAGGAAATGGCCAGATTAATCTTAGAAAAAAGATTTGCTTGAGGTTGCTGCTGCATACGTTGACACATGAATAGAGCGAGAGCACTGAGTTGCATGTTGTCAAAATTTCATCCATGCAGTTGATCAAGTTCATGATGTGTTGCAAAGAATTGTCACCGATGATGAAAGTTGGTGTTTTCAGTTTGATCTGGAAATGAAACACCAGAGCATGGAATGTCCTCTCCCCTGCAGAGGAAATTGAGGTTGCAAAAGCAAAAATCACATGCCAAGACAATGTTGTTGTTTTTTTATTATTCTGCTGGAATTATCCACCGTGAATTTGTTCCTCAGAGTACTACAGTTAACGGTTAGTGTTATTTAGGAATAATGTAATGTCTGTATATCCTCATGCAACGTGTCAGGAAAAAACTGTTCCACAACATCAATTGATTTCTCTTTCATGAAAACATGCCCACACATCCTGTGAAGCAGTTTCTGACTTCAAAGTGTTGATCTGCTTGATCGAACATCCCTCCTATTTGCCAGATTTAGGTTCCCACAGACTTTATCCTCTTTCCAAAGATGAAGTGTTCTTTGAAAGGGGAGCAATTCAGCAACATTGAGGACATCCAATGCGGTGTGACCCAGATACTGAAGGAGGTTCCCATTCACAATTTCCACTGTGCCTTTGAACACCTATATGATAAACATGTGGAGTTGGAGGGAGATTATTTTGAATCTGTGTAATTATTATTATTATCAAAATTTGACCTCCATGGAGTCAGAGACTCATTGTGGTAGGTACTCACTATTGCATACAATGCTCATCCAACCACATCTTAAACTGATTCAATGTGTCCACATCCATAACACACTCAGGCAATACATTCCACTCACCAACCACCCTCCATGCAAAGAACCTACTTCTCACTCCTTTGCTCAAACCCTCCTTATACAGTTTCTAGCAATGGCCTCTTGTTCTACTCCCCTCTCCCAGTCTATGAAAAATCTCTTCCATGTCTACCTGATAACCACCCCTGACCAGCTTATTTGTCTCAATCATATTCCCCTCCCTCTTCTCCTATTCACGAGGATCTGCAACTTTCATTCTCTCAATTTGTCCTCGTACCTCACTTTCCAAAGACCACTGACTACCTTTGTGAATCTTCTCTGTACCCTTTCCAACATATCTTCATCACCATGAAAACCTGGCATCCAAATCTTGCACAGTAATCCATATGAGGCCTGATCAAGGCCTTATACAACGGAATCATAACCTCTCTATTTCTACATGTCAGGGTTCTCCGCATCATTGATTATTCAATGTGATGTGATGTCTTCACAAATTGTGCAATGTGGCTCCCTGAATTTCAAGTCCTTGTCCACCATCACTCCTAGATCTCTTATTTCCTCTACTTCTGTTAAAATTTCCCCACCAAGTGTATACTTTGCATCTCATCGTTGCTTACCAAATCTCAAAACCTTACACTTGGCAACATTGAACAGATAGTTCCACTTACCTGCCCATTCATGCAATGTATTCAAGTCCTCGTGTAAGGCATTAGCATCAACCTGACTGTGCATTGCTCTCTCCCCAGTTTTGCACATCTGCAAATAGCTGGATATTGCTAGTTAAACCCAACCCAATATCATTTACATACAAATTGAACAATGGCCCCAAAACTGGCCCATGTGGCACACCACTGGTGACTTTTCTCTTTCGAGATACTGCACCCTCATATACAACTTTCTGATACCTATCTGACAGCAAGTCACTGATCCAACACAGAAGTCTGTTATCCAATCCCGTCTGTTTCAATTTATTTAAGAGTTTGTCGTGTGGCAGTCTATCAAAAGCCTTTGCAAAATCCAAGTACACCGCTGTATATGCATCTCCTCTGTCCAAGGTAACTTACATAAGTAAGTTAGTGAAACATGATCTCCCCTTAACAAACCCATGCTGATAACCACAGAGAATACTGCTGTTATCAACCCATTTCTGTATTGTACTTCTCACCAATCTCTCCAGGACCTTCACCACAACTCCAGATATACACACCAGCCTATAATTTGAAGCTACAGCCTTATCACCGCCTTTATGCAGTGGAATAATTTTACCCTCCTTCCACTCCCTTGGAACCTATGCTGTTGTAAAACTTTTATTAAACAGGCATGCCAATGCTACTGCCAGTTCCCTGGAACATTCCCTTAAGATGTGTGGTGATATGTCATCAAATCCTATCGCATCGTTAACATCAAGGTTATTTATTTTCTCAAATACCTCCTGCTCACTCGCAATTAAGCTATCCTCTCCTATGTCCTATACACTTAAGTTTCTCATGATTCCACCCTGATCAGGATGAAACACACTTATAAATTGATCACTGAATACCTCAACATTGTCTTCTGCAGCAGTCACCATTTTCTACCACTTTAATCCCTTAACTTAGCTTTCCATGATCGTTCTTCCTTCTACTTGCCACATATCTAAAAAAAAAAAAAAAACTCTATAGAGTTTTTCTTTGCCTGATTTGCCAGTTTCTGCTCATACTCTACTTTTGTTTTCCTTACTAAGTGAGTCACTCTCCTGGCTTGTTCTTTATATCCTTCATGTGACTGATTACCATTATTCATCTTGTACTTCCACCAAAGTAATTTCTTTTTCCAGATTTCATGCTTAAACTCCAAATTCATCCATTTTACACCTACCTTATTCAGCCTTTTGGCCTTTGGGATACATTCATACATTAATGCTGTTATATATTTCTTTGTAAGTTCCTATGCAACATATATTTCCTTACCGCTCAACTCCTCATTCCATGTTATAGCTTGAAGTTGTCTCCTAAGCTTGTCATAATCACCAGCCTTATAATTCCACATATATCCTTTCCTCGCAAAAGCCTGCATATGACTAGCCACAACACAGGTGATTACTTCATGATCACTTTCACCAACTGGAGGAAAATTTGAAACTCCTCTAACAATTACATCCTCTGATGAAATGAAGAATCTAGAACTCTTGATCCTTGCTGCCTGAGATAGTTATCTCTCAAGAACTCGAGAAATTCACTTTTCTTATTCCCAGATGCTATCTCTTTATTCCAATCTATACCACTATAATTGAAATCACCCATAATAATTTCCCTTCCTTTGTTCACTAATCCAAGTTGTTTATACATTTCTTCATCGCCACTACCACATCAAGACCTATAGCAACATCCAACTAAATATGTCTTCCTCTCAACCTCCACATTACACCACACTGCTTCATAACCATTGCCACTATTTTCCCCTTTCATGTCTACCTTATGTGGACTTAATTCCCCTGCTATCATCAGCAGCACTCCCTTCCTGCCCTTTCTATCCCCATGAAAAATATCTATTCCCATTACGATATCTTTATTCAACCATGTTTCACTTATTCCAGTGATTTGGAGGCAATTAAACTCAATCACTGAAACCATTTCATCCCCTTTATTTCTGATACTTCTGGCATTTGTAAACAAATGCAACACTTCATTTTTAGGTCTATAGCCGGTCCTATCCAAGCCATATGTTGGTTGTGATTTCCCCACTACACCTGCCAAATCACCTTATTAACACTTACCACATATACCTGCTCAGTCTCCACTTCTTCACCCACATTGCAATATACTCCAGCTTCATACACATATTCACCTCCACTTTCAACATTCACTCTCTCTATGTCATGTCTCCCTGTCCACTTGAGTTCTCCCCCCCCCCGTTTCCCTGTTCCTCTTGTATTCCCGTTCTCTCTTTTTATCTCACACTACTGTTTCCACTGCAAGCACTGCTGTCTCTTCAGTACCACTCTCCTGATTTTTGTCTTCATCTCTTCCTTCTGATCTCTGGCATGCATCACACACTGTACTTCCACACACTATACTTTCTCCAGCACACTCACTCCAAAGCCATTTAAATGCAACCCATCACAATTGATAATTAACAATTTCAAATATCGTTCTTTGTTTTGATATAATAATTTGTCTCATTACTTAACAGGCACATGGTGTATATCTTTACTTGGAAAATGGAAAATGCTATAATGATTAGTTATGAGTATTGCAAACTAAACCAGAGAATGAAAAATAAAGTCATTAAGAGAATCATGAAACCAGTTAGCATTTCAATTTCAGAATATTTCCAGTTATGCTAGAATAATGTTAAAAACCTCAGTATAGTAAAATTCTACGTGATACTACAAGCTAAGTCTCAAGTGACTTGATATTGCATATGTGATTCTGTTTCAGAAAAGGCAGTTTTTTTTTTTTTTTTTTTTCAGTAATTGTAAATAGTCAGTTTTGAAGGTTACAGCAGCATATAAGGTGTGACAATTTAATTCCCTGAATGCATCTGTAAAAAACCTATGTTCGGAACTATACATATTATTGGTTTTGTTGCCTTCGAAGTAGTCCCCTTGTGCATTTATACACTGGTTTAGACGTGTTCTCATTTTTGGAGACAGGCCTGGAACTCTTTTTCCAGCATACTCTGAGTTCCTTTATCACATTATGCTGGATATCAACATAATATGAATTTTGGAAACAGCCAGAAATCAGAGGGAGCTAAGTCAGCTGAATAAGCAGGATGACCCAATTCGATAATCGATTGTTTGGCCAGAAACTCTCACGATAAGTACACTATGGCTTGACGCATTGTTGTGATCCACTTATCAGGCCACTATTCGGGTCTTTTTCTCCAAACAGAATCTCATAATCTTTTCAGCACCTCTAAATAGCATTGTTGGTTGACCATTTGTCCCTGTTCAATGAATTTATAGTGTCCTGTCACCTTATGATCAAAGAAACACACCAACATGGTCTTGAACTGTGAACAACATGCGTGCTTTTTTTGGACGTGGAGAGCTCAGGGTTTTCCACTGCATTCTCTGGCATTTTGGTTCAGGAATGTACTGGAAGCACCAGGTTTTACCACCTGTAATTACTCTAGGAAACGTGGTTATTTGCAGAAAGATCAGTTGCAACTTGTACCTGCCGCTGCTTCTGTTCGTCCATCAAGATCCCAGGCACAAACTTCACAGAAATCTTTTGCATACCTAATTCTTCAGTTAAAATTACCCTGACTATTTCTCGATTCATTTACAATTCATCAGCCATTAATCACACACTTAATTGTCTGTCAGACCGTACCAAATCTCTCACTCTGTTCACATTTGCATCCCTCATTTTTGTTTTTGGCTGCCCACTTCTAGGGTCATCGTTTTCATCTTCTCGCTCACCTTTGAATCTCTTATGCCACTTTTAACAGCTCCAACGTTTCAGTAGCAATGCTGATTTTCACACAAAATTTGATGTTAACATGCTGCTCCAAATTTCGATCACATATTTTTATGCCAAAGTTTACATGCAGATCTCTATTGTTTTGCAATAGCCAACTAGCAAATGGCTGTATCGGCTTGAGGTTTATGCATGCATTACTTAAAAGATCTACAAATATGATTACTCATGTGACTCAAACCCCACACGGGTGACATTACGTGGCTGTTCTGTGAATTAAATTGTCACACCTCTTATATGCTATCTATATCCCATATGTCAATATCGTCAGCCATTGTCAATCCACTGCTGGATGAAGGCCTTTACAAGATTATCCAATATATGTATACTAACATTAAATCCTGATGTTATATAATATCATAACTTAGTGTCAGTTTAAATTCTATTTATAATATTTTCTTCATCAGGTAATGTGCCAATTAGCAGAATATATTGAAACATATTTAACTTTGAACATCGTAATCTGTCAGTTTGTGGCTAAATGTTAACTGAAATGTCTTTGTTTTATAACATAGGAAGAAGTATCTCTAGCATTAGAAAAAGTGAAAACTCAGAAAGCCCTGTTGAAAGCAAAATATGAAGAAATTGGTCAGTTGCAAAGACAAAGAGAAACTATATGTAAAAACAAAGAGGGAAAAAAATTGCAAATTCAGCAACTAGAACATGACGTGGAACGCTCTGTTAAGGAATCTAAGCATTCAGCACAGAAGGTTGGTCTCACGAAATTTTATTCTTTATTCAAAAAAATAAAATAAATAAAAATATTCTATACTGCAAACAGTTAAATTCATTATGTTGATATATATATATTTCCCCCTCCTTTCGAAAGCTACAAATCAGAAAAGCTCAGATCCAATCACTCAAACATTATTAAAGTCAAAAGGAAGAGACTGTTCTGAGAAATACAATAAGCTATCACTATTGAAGAAATTTAAACGTGACCACAGTGTGGAATATTTATATAACTAAACTGGCTATCACTGGCTATCAGAATATTTTGAGTTAACATACACACACACACACATGTGCACAAATTGTTGGAAACTCAAAGAAACAACTGGTATCCTCAAACATCACAACTATGAGGGTTGTTTGAAAAGTTTGGTAAAAAAATAAGTTAAACACATTTTTTTTTGGAAAAAATCACCTTTATTTCTTAACATAGTCTCCATCGAGGTGTACACATTTGGTTCAGCGACTTTCCAATTTTTTCATTCCATCTAAAAAGTATAATTTGTCAAACTGTGCAAAATAGTCATTGATAGCCTTGATGACATCTTCGTTTGAAGAAACTTTTTCTCACCAAGCTAAATTTTTAAGTTTGGGAAGAAGTATTAGTCACATGGGACCAAGTCCAGTAAATATAGCGGATTTGGAACCAATTCGAACCTCAATTCGTACAATTTTGCCACTATGATGCCCATTGTGTGAGACAGTGCATTGTCTTGATGAAAGAGTGCTTTTTGTGTGCCAATCTTGGCCATGTGTCTTCAATTCTTTTAAACGGTCCAACAATGATGCATAATAGACTCCTGTTATTGTCTTGCTCTTTTCCAAATAATCTATCATGATAATTCCTTGGGAATGCCAAAAAATAGTGACTATCACCTTTCGAACTGACAAAAGGTCTTCGCTTTTTTCGGTGCTCTTTCACCAAGCATTGTCTACTGTCTTGATTGCTGCTTGGGCTCAGGTGTGTAGTGGTGGGTCCAGGTTTTGTCTACGGTAATGAAATGACGCAAAAAATCCTGTGAATTGCGATTAAACATCGCCAAACTCTGCGTTGAAATGTCTTTTTGCATGCGTTTTTGATCAACAATCGCGGCACCCATTGCGCACACAGATATTTCATGTGCAATTTTTCATGCCGAATATTATACACCCATTCAGTTGAGATGCCTACAACCTCAGCAATCTCATGCACTTTTACATGGCAGTCTTCCATAATGATACCATGGATTTTGTCAGTCATTTCCTTGGTAGTGACCTCAGTTGAGCATCTGGAGTGCTCTTCTTCTTCTATGGACTTATAACCATGTTTTAAACTCATTTATCCAAAAATAAATAGTCTTTAATGCTGGTGCAGAGTCCTCATGAACTTCATCTAACTCAGCTTTGATCTGCGTTGCCGTTTCACTTATTGAAATAAAAGTGTTTTCACTGCACGAGACTCATTTTTCTTCCTTTTTAATGAAAAATGTGAACACAATCATGTTAAATGTTTGGCATACAAGAACAACGCATCTTATGTGGCTACAATTTTGTCAGGGATCATGAAAAAGATGAAAAGTGCCAACACGAGTATGAATGAACAAATTGCGTCGCTGCCTATTGGAAATTTACCCAACTTTTCAAACAATACTAGTATATTTAGGTGATAAAAACTTATAAATCCAAATTAGCCTGACTTGCAGTTCACACCAGCAGTGGAATTTTGTGGGATAACAAATTGTTACTTTGACTGACCTTTAAATGTTTGTTTAAAGAAAGCTTTTGAAGCCTTGCTACTCTATCCACATCTTCATCGCAATGACAGAGAAGTTTGTGTTTCCCAAGGTTAGAAAATTACTTATTTTTAAATATGAAGATTTTTTAAAAGAAAAATTTAACTAAAAATGTCCAGGTTCGTGTTTACCAACATTGGGGAATTATCTAATTGCATGTTAATATTTTTTCTCTTCCTTATTATAGCATTTTCGTTTGAACCCTGTGCATGTTTTGCTGTTGCATTTGAATTTAGCATTGTTCTCATAATTCTACTTTTAACTGTTTTCACTTTTTTTTCTTTACTTATGTAATACAATGGGTTTCACTGCATTAAAGAACAGCAAGTAACCCTTAATATGATCTTCAACCATTCAGAGTTGCCACAAGCATCAGTAGCATTTATTGTGATCTGTATGAATGCATCAGACTGAGTTGAGCAGCTATCAGATATGAGCTGTAGACTCAAATGCAATCAAAATTTCAAGAAAAACTGAAATAGTTTGAGAACAAGAACAAATCCTTCGAGATAGTGGCAAACTGTAAAGAAAACTTTGATTGATTGATTTTCAGCCAGAGAGGCATGTGGTGAGGAATATGCAACGATAGAAAAATCAGAACTTCATGGTTGGAGTCAGGGAATTAAGAGGCAGTCAGAGAAAAGGAGAATCATCATCAAATTCCTGCCATGTACCATCAAGGGGTGTACAGGATATGATAGTACTACATGAAAAATTTACATCATTACTAACATCCTATCTACAATTTTCCTCCAGATCAGATTCTCTGGGTCGTTTTCGTGCCAACCTGGCAGAGAACACTTGTTTTGCTAATCTTTCCTCTCCCATTCTATTTAAGTGACCATACTACCTGAGATTAGCTTTGCTAACGCATTCCTGGATGCTGACAATGTCAAGTTCTTTCCTAATATCCTCATTTTTAATATGATATTGCCATTGATGCCATCTCTTCACGCCTCTAATTTTTCTCAGGACTCTCATATCTGTGGTCTCTAGTCTTTGGTCAAGTGTTTTACTTCTGACCCAGCTCTCAGATCTATAAGTTAAAACTGGTTTGAACACTGTCTTGTACACAGCTAATTTAGTGTTCCGACTAATTTCTCTCTTATTCCATATGAATTTATTCAGTTGACTTCGTACTATACCAGCTTTATTGATTCTGTTGTCTATTTCCATATTTAATTTACCATCTTCACTAAAATCGTGCCTAAGTAGGTGAAATGTTTTACTTGTTCCACAGGTTCTCCGTTCATAATGCAGTTGACATTTTGAACGATTCTGCCTATTTTCATTGTCTTTGTATTTTTATTGCTGACCTTCGTACCATATCTATTACAACAGTTATTCAATTTAGTCAGAGAATCTTGCAGACTTCTAGCGGATTTATTCATAAATATAACATCGTCCGCATAAAGCAAAGAGCGGACATTAACATCTCCAATTTTGATATCAGGTTTAATACCACTTTCCTTCATAATGTGATCCATATAGATAATGAATAACAGAGGGGATAATGTACATCCTTGTCTCACACCAGATTTAACATTAAACCATCTTCCTGTACTTCCTTCAATTCTAACTGCTGACTCACAACTCAAATAAAGACTAAGTATTGCTTGATGTAATTCCCCATTGACACCATATAAGTGTAGGGTATTGAATAGCTTCTCTCTTGGCATCTTATGATATGCCTTTTAAAGATCTACAAAACTCAAATAGAGATCTTTGTTATATTCCCATGCTTTCTCGACTATTTGTCGTAAAGTGAAGATCTGATCCTGACAGCCTCTATTTGGCCTGAATTCAGCTTGTTCTTCACCAAGCTTTTCTTCCACAGTTCTTCTCAACCGTTTCTCAAGTATACTTGCATATATCTTTCCAGGAAGACTCAGTAGGGAAATACCTCTGTAATTCTCACATTCAGTTTTATTTCCCTTTTTATATATGGGTACTATGAGCTCTACACTAATCATCAGGAATTTGTCCCTCTGTCCAGGCCTTCTGAACTATGCAGAGCAGCCACTGCAAGGCTTTTATACCAACATACTTCAGTATTTCTGGTCGAATATCATCTACTCCTGCTGCCTTTCCACATTTTAAGCCTTTGATGACTTTTTTGACTTCAAGTATGGATATATATTCCTGACTGTATGCCTGGTCAGTGTTTTTTACCACTGTGCTATCACTGCTTGTTTCATTTAGCAATTTCTCAAAGTAATTTCTCCATACTTCAAGGATATCTTTTTCTCCCATTTTCATGTCATTTTTGTCATATCTAACTCCTTTTACCGTACTCTTTCCTCCATTTCTGAGCCTCTTCAACAACCTCCAAAATATTTTGCCACCTTCTTGATATTTATTTTCTGTGTTCTTGCCAAAGTCCTCCCATGAATTTGTTTAGCTAGTTTTACACAGTGTTTCGCTTTCTTACATTTGTCTCTGTATTCTCGAATAAAAGTTGAGCAGCTCTCAGATGTGAACTGTAGACTAAAATACACAAAGATTATTGAAGAAAAAATGAAAGAGTTTGAGAACAGGAACCAAACCTTGGAGATTCAGTGGCAAGCCTTGAAGAAAACCCTGATTGATTTAGCCACAGAGGTATGTGGTGAGGTTGTCTGCAAGGATAGAAAAATGAGAACTCCATGGTGGACATAGGAAGTTAAAGAGGCAGTGAAGGAAAAGAAGAAAGTATATCAAAAGTTTCTGGTAAATAAGTCAGCTTCTGCTCTTAGAGAATACAGAGACAAATGTAAGAAAGCTAAATACTTAAAAAAAAAAATTTGCCCTGGTTCCCTGGCAAAAACAACTAGGGCTTTTTGTTTTAACCAGGCGACACACCGGTCGGCATGAAATTTTTTCATGGTGTATCATCATTTTGTGTTTCAATTTAAGCCAATAAGAATACAATTTGGTCGGCTAAATCCTAAATTGCCAGCCCATACTCATTCGTTCAGTATCCAGGAAGATAACCAACAGGGTGCACCACAGGATGGTGAGGACTGGACATTAGGTTAGAAGCTCTGATCGGTTCTCTGCATTCCTTTAAAGTCTATGTGTGGGGTCTCCTCTGAGTTATACAGCTTTAACCCTTAAGAAGCCCATGACTTATTGTTTAGCTGGTTTTACACCTGCTTTGCATTCTTACATTTTTCTGTGTGTTCCCAAAGACCACAAACTGAATTACTTGCCAAGAACTTTGTTATTCTTTCTTCTTTTCTTTATTGAGGATTTAGAGAAAGCATCTGACACAATGAAAAATGAAAAGTTGGTCCTTGTTGGGGATCTAAATAGCAGAGTAGGAAATGATGGTCAGACATACAAAAATATATTGGGAAAATTTGGAGGAAAGAGCAGAGCTAATAATAGTGGCAAATATTTGTTGGATTTCTGCTCAGGACATGGACTGGTTATTACTAACACCATGTTCCAACATAAAAATGTGCACAAATTCACATGGAGAGAAGGCGTAAAAAATAAGAAAAGTCTCATTGACTATGTTATTGTTGATAGTGATGTTTTCTCCCTGGTGATTGAATTCTCCCATATGAAATTGAATTTCATATTGAAAAGAATAACATGTAAGAAAGTTTTAAAGTGAATAAAAGTTGAGCAGTGGATTGATTCAGCCAGAAATGCATGTGGTGAGATTGTCTGCAAGGATAGAAAAATCAGAACTCCATGGTGGACACATGAACTTAAAGAGGCAGTGAAGGAAAAGAAGAAAGCATATCAAAACTTCCTGGCAAATAAGTCAGCTTGTGCTTTTAGAGAATATAGCGACAAAAGAAAGAAAGTTAAATACTGTGTAAAACTAGCTAAATAAAATTTATGGGAGGACTTTGGCAAGTACATAGGAAATAAATATCAAGAAGGCAAAATATTCTGGAGGTTATTGAAGAAGCTAAGAAATTCAAGAAAGAGTGCTGTAAAAAAGGAGTTAGAGATGATAAAGGTGACATGAGAACGAGAGAAAAAGGGTATCCTTGAAGTATGGAGTAGTTACTTCGAAAAATTGCTAAATGAAACAAGCAGTGATAGCACAGTGGTAAAAAACACTCAACAGGCATGCAGGCAGGAATTCATATCCATACTTGAAGTGGGAAAAGCCATAAAAGGCTTGAAATGTGGAAAGGCAACAGGAGTAGGTGATATTCGACCAGAAATGTTGAAGTATGGTGGTATAAAAGTCTTACAGTGGCTGCACTGCATACTTCAGAAGGCCTGGACAGAGGGATGAATTCCCGATGATTGGAGTACAGCTCTCGGAGTACCCATATATAAAAAGGGAAATAAAACTGAATGTTGGAATAATTATGTGACACCTCCAGGGAGTCCAAAGACTCATCGATGGAGAGTATGCCAACAGCATCGAACGATTGAATCCCTTATAACTATTAACTGCGCTCAAACTCGCTTAACTTTTTGCATGACCCATTAGTAGCAGAAGCTCTGCCAATCGACCATTTACAGAGGTATTTCCCTGCTGAGTGTTCCTGGTAAGATCTATGCAAGTATACTTGAGAAACAGTTGAGAAAAATTGTGGAATAAAAGCTTGGTGAAGAACAAGCTAGTTTCATGCCAAATAGAGGCTGTTAGGATCAGATCTTGACTTTACAACAATAGTTGAGAAATCATGGGAATATAACAAAGATCTGTATTTAAGTTTTGTAGATCTGGAAAAGTCATATGACAAGGTGCCAAGAAAGAAACTATTCAATACGCTACAGTTATATGATGTGAATGGGACAATTATATGAAGCAATACTTGGTCTTTATTTAAGTTCTAAGTCAGCAGTTAGAATTGAGAGAAGTACAGGAAAATGGTTCAATGTTAAATCTGGTGTGAGACAAGGATGTACATTATCCCCTCTGTTATTCATTATCTATATGGATCACATTATGAAGGAAAGTGGTATTAAACATGATATCAAAATTTGAGAGGTTAATATCTGCTCTTTCCTTTAAGCGGATGATGTTATACTTCTAAATAAATCTGCTACAAGTCTGCAAGATTCCCTGACTAAATTGAATAAGTGTTGTAATTTATATGGTATGAAGGTCAGCAATAAAAATACAAAGAAGATAAAGACAGTGGAAATAGGTAGAATTGTTGAAAATGCCGACTGTGTTGTGAATGGATAACCTGTGGAACAAGCAAAACATTTCAGCCACTTAGGCACGAATTTTAGTGAAGATGGTAAACTAATAATGGAAATAGACAACAGAATCAACAAAACTGGTATGGTAGAAAGTTAATTGAATAAATCATATGGAATAAGATAGAAATTAGTGTGAACACTGAATTAGCTGTGTACAAGACAGTGTTCCAACCAGTTTTAACTTATTTATCTGAGAGCTGGGTCAGAAGTAAAACACTTGACCAAAGCCTAGAGACTGCAGATATGAGATTCCTGAGAAAGATTAGAGGCATGAGCAGATGGCATCAATGGCAATATCATATTAAAAAACGAGGATATTAGGAAAGAACTTGACATTGTCAGCATCCAGGAATGTGTTAGCAGAGCTAATCTCAGGTGGTATGGTCATTTGAACAGAATGGGCGAATAACGATCAGCAAAACATGCGTTCACTTCCATGTTGGCAGGAAAATGACCCAGAGGAAGACTTAGATATAGGTGGATTGATACGGTTCGAAGTGCCTTAGACGATATAAATATATAGAGAGATCTGTTGTTTGAGTTTTGGTAAGTAACAGATCGATTTGGAGGAAAATTGTAGATAGGAAGTTAGTAATGATGTAAATTTTTCATGTAGAAGTATCATATCCTGTACATAACTTGAGGGTACATGGCAGGAATTTGATGATGACGACAAAAAGTCATGGGATGACTTTGCTAAGAACATAGAAAATGAATATCAGGAAGGAGGCAAAATATTCTTGAGGCTTAAAAATAGATGAAAAGTACTGTAAAAGGAATTAGCAATGAATACTGAAGATTAAGATATTCGATGTCTGAAGTGATTAAGTTGAAAGACTGATAAGTGGAAGAAGCAGTTTCAGCATGGTGATATAAAACTCCCAGCAGGAATGTAATCAATAATGCATATCCATACTTGAAATAGAAAAGTCATAAAAACTGGAAATGTGGAAAAGTGGCTTGAGTAGATGAAATTCGGCTAGAAATGCTCAGTTAATGAGGTATAAAAGTTTTACTGTGGCTGCATTGCATAATTCAGAAGGCCTGGTGAGAGGTTCGAATTTAATATGATTGGAGCAGTGCTCTATTAGGTATTTCGATGCTGAGTGTTCCTGGTTAGATTTATGCAAGTAAACTTGAGAAACTACTAAGAAAAATTGTGCAAGAGAAGCTTGGTGAAGAACAAGCTGGATTTGGGCCAATAATATTTTCTTTAAGACAAATAGTTGAAAAATATTGAGAATATAAGAAGGGTTCGTGTTTAAGTTTTGTAGATCTGTAAAAGGCATACGACAATGTGCCAAGAGGAAAGCTCTTCAAAACCCTGCAGTTATGTGTAGGCAGTGGTGAGCTATAAGAGGCTCGCCGAGCCCTTTGTTAATTTTTTCTCAAATTTGCGAGCCCCTTGTTCATTTTGTTTACTTTTTTATTTTTTCAAAAAAAAATTTTTTTTTGAAACATATTAAGTGACAAACTCATACGGTAACGTAACAAAAATCTATTCGGCAGTGTATAGATTATTTGGAGTTCTTGTTTCAACTCTATAACAAATGCGCACAAGTTTGAAAATAAAATAAGTGCATGTGCTATCTTTACCCTTCTCCATTCTGGTAGCCAATCATATAGTGAAACCAGTAGCCAATAAAATGTTTTATAAAAGATTTCATTCGTATGATATTTTGATAGTTAAAAAATGTTTTTCTTATGTAAGATAAATTAACACAGTTGATTTTGTGCAAATATTTCATGTTTAGATCATGAAATATTTGTTTAAAAATGATAGCCTTTAGAGGATGATTGTTCTCTTATACTTTTCGATTGGAATTTGTACACAAGCTGTATTAATAAAAAGTTTTGTGTGAAATACAGCTTTTTTTTTTTTTTTTTTTTTGCTCGACGATGTGAGCCCTTTGTTAAAATTTCCATAGCTCACCACTATGTGTAGGGTTACCATACGTCAACATTTATGCAGACATGTCCGCATTTTTATAATGAAAATATCTGTCTGCATACATTTTTGACCAATTTTCCAACTTGAATACATTTATTGCTTCATATGATGGAAAAGAAGTGTCAAGTCAGAAGAAATGGTGTGTCTTTGAATTTTGCAAGAGTGAAGAATAGCACAATGAAATTGTAAAGATGGGTTGATTTCTGTTTGCAATTCCAGGTCACAATGCCAATGTTGAAAGGCTCTTTTCATTAATACAAGCTCAGTGGACCAAGGAAAGAAATATATTTACCATAGAATCTGTGAAAGGATTTGCTATAGTTAAATTTAATTACAGACATTTTACATGTAAAAATATGTTTGACTATTTGTGTGTAAACAAAGAACTGCTAAAGAAAATTAGGTCTAGTGAAAAATATGCATGGGCTGCAAAGTAATGTATGTAGTGTGATAAGTCTAATTCTTTTTCATGTAGGCCTACTCTTGTTTCATAAGACTTATGATGACACTTAAAATTTCATATTTTTGTGTGTTCTAATAAGCATACTCATCACATCTAATTAATGAAAAGCTTACAAAGGTAAAGATTTCAAACATATGTATTTATTTTTGTGTTAGATGTTTGTGTCTGGAACAAGTTAGTCAGGTGATTGGGTGTCAGTATTTTAGAATATAGTAACCTAGTTATGTTGTGTAAATGGGACATTATATTAAGCAATACATTGTCTCTCTTTAAGTTGTAAGTCAGCAGTTAGAATTGAAGGAGATACAGGAAGATGATTTGATGTAAAATCCAGTGTGCATCAATGATGCATATTATCTCCAGTGTTATTCGTTATCTATATGGATCACATTATGAAGGAAAATGGTATTAAATGTGATACCAAAATTGGTGAGGTTAATCTTAGCTCTTTACTTTATGCAGATAATGTTATTGTTATGCCGTTTCTTTCTCTATATTATACCTTGTTCTACCTCTAAATAGCCCTCTTTCTAATCTACTGTTGTGCCTTTAAAATATTAATTCAGATCCATTTCCTCTTCAGATATTGGCAAAATTTTTATTATGCTGCACCAGCCAATATCCTATAACAGAAGAGACTCTTGTTCAGGGAAACAATTCTAAATTTAAAATGGATACACACAATAATTAATCTTGCTAGCGCTGTGCAGATTTAGTTAGCAGTCTTGACCTGAATCTCACTTAAGCAATAATATCTAATTCCTTCCTGCCAAAAGGTTCTATTTCATAAGTGGTGGTTTGAATTTGTAATCAGGCATAAACTCAGGTATACGGTACAAAACATGTTCATTGGAAAAGCACAAAATAATTACAGCTAAGAAAATTCAATTTTTCAATAGAACAAAACTCACTCTGAGTTAAGGTTCACACTAAATCACAACAATGAATTCGAGTAAACTAAATCCTTCAATTACGAAAGGATAAGGTTAAGTGTGAGCATAACACTACTAGGATATAATGCCTTCACAAGTTATTCACAGTACACGCATTGAAAACACTTTCATTAATACTCTATCAATAACTATCTTAATTCTAAATTTCATTAGTCTTGTCTAGCCATTCTCAATCAAAATACTACCTATCAACAATTCTTCTTTGTTCCACGTGGTCTTAACCAATCCAATCAAATTCTCACTTAAAAGTTCTCTATTAGTGTCCTTTAGTTTATAGTATACACAAATTTCTTATTCTTCTAAGTGATTTTTAACATAGAGTGAAAATCTTTACCTTACCGGACCCTTTCAGATTTCATGCCGCCATCTCATGTAGATCTGGATTACCTTACTGTATATTTATTGGCCACCTTATGCGCCTTGCGATGCACTACTCTTTTCTTTGAATCTTTTCTGGACTGTGGCGTGCTGTCTACCGCTCCACAGGAAACTTTCTCCGTTCTCTCCGATGGGGACATTCTGCTAAGGCTCGATTCTGCACAGGCCGTCATATCGCGATCAGCTCCGCTTGGAAATCTTCAAGCATTCTCAAGAAAAGAACCCACTGTCTGTCATCACTGTAGTTGACCCACCACTCTCACGAATCCCCCGGTAATCCTCCTAAAACAAACTGGAATCCAGGAACCGAAGAAGAAAAAGCCCCGTAATGTCGTGCGCATCGTCTTTTATTCACCCTATTGGGTGCCCTCTGTTCAATGTGTTTTTTACCCACGAACCCCATCGTTCGTGTCCCTTGGGTGATCCTACACTCTCCCTAATCTATTAGGTTAGCCAGGTAGTCGCTCTGACGTCACGTTCCGCATAGGTACAGCCTCCATCGCTACGCTCGACTTGTACAGATTATACATTATTCCGGATTACTACTTATTATCTTCCTAGAAATTTTGTAATGTACCAGACAGCTTAATAGGATTTACAAATAACTTAACAATTCCCTTACACAATTCTTACTTTTCTGACACAAAATTCTATGCTTCTTATTTCAGTTATACAGGAATAAATTTCAATATATGGCACATATTGACTACACATTATCACATAACAAAAAGAAATATGGACTACACATTATCAAATAACATAAAGATACCTGCACATAATTATTATATGATGTGCAGGTATCTCCTTAATTAGTAATATTTATCATGTTGAATCCTGAATAAAGACTTTACTTGTAAAGTTATCCATTCAGGATCTAACATTATACTTTTAAATAAATCCAGTAAACGTCTACAAGATTCTCTGACTGAATTGAATAAATTTGGTATGAAAGTCAGCAATAACAAGATGAGGACAATGAAAATATGCAGAAACATTGAAGATATCAACTGCATTGTGAATGGAGAATGTATAGAACAAGTAAAACATTTCAACTTCTTTGGCACAATTTTTAGTGAAGATGGTTAATTAAATATGAAAATAGATAACAATCAACAAAGCTAGTATGGTAGGAAGTCAACTGAATAAATATATATGGAACAGATGCCATCAATAGTAGTATCACATTAAAAATGAGCTTGTTAGAAATGAACTTGCCATTGTTAGCATTCAGGAATGTGTTAGCAGAGCTAATCTCAGGTGTAATGGCCACTTAAACAGAATGGGAGAGGAAAGATAAGCTGAACAAGTGTTCTTTACCAGGTTGGCAGGAAGAAGAAGACTCAAAGAAAGACCCAAGATTTGGATGGCTTGATAAAGTAAAATATGTCTTAAAAGATGAAATATAAGATATGATAATGTTGGAATTTTGAGGGGTGCTTAAGGGTCAAAGCTGTATAACTGAGAGGAGACCTCCACATAGCCTTTAAAGGAATGCGGAGAACCGACCAGGGCTTCTGACCTAATGTCCAATCCTCACCTTCTCGTGGTGCACCCTGTTGAGTATCTACTTTGATACTGAACGAACGAGGATGGGCTGGCAATTTGGGATTTAGCCGACCAAATTGTATTCTTATTGGTTAAACCAAAATAAAAAATGATGGTACAACATGACAAAATTTCATTCCGGCTGGGGCGTCGCCCGGTTAAACAAGGCCCCCGTTGTTTTCGCCAGGGAACCAGGGCGAACAGCGAAAAGTCAGCTACTGGAACAAATCTGAAAACAAACCCCAACTCAACATCACCAGAGTTAAAGATCGGTACTATCAACGTAAGAAGCCTGAATGGCAAAGAAATGGAGCTAGCTGAGGAATTAGATAAGTACCAGATCGACATAATAGGGGTGACTGAAACAAAAAAGACCAAAACTGGTGAGATCTTTCTGAGCAATAAATACAAAATGTTATATTCAGGCAATGACAATCAAGGAAAAGAAGGAGTAGCCATAGTATTCAACACAAAATACGATTCTAATCTTCTTGAATGGCAGTCAGTCTCAAGTAGAGTAATGTGGGCAAATATGAGAATGGGGAACTGGACAATGAGACTTATTTGTGCCTATGGTCCCACAGAAGGTTCTACTAAGTTAGAAGTGGAGGAATTTTTTGAGGCTTTAGAAAAAGCAACTGACACAATGAAAAAGGAAAAGTTGGTCCTTGTTGGGGATCTAAATAGTAGAGTAGGAAATGATTGTGAGACATACAAAAATATTTTGGGAAAATTTGGAGAAAAGAGCAAAGCTAATAATAATGGCAAATATCTGTTGGATTTCTGCTCAGGACATGGACTGGTTATTACTAACACCATGTTCCAACATAAAAATGTGCACAAATTCACATGGAGAGAAGAGGCTAGGAATAAGAAAAGTCTCATTGACTATGTTATTGTTGATAGTGATGTTTTCTCCCTGGTGCAGGACACCAGAGTGTACAGAGGATTTGAAATTGGAAGTGATCACTATTTAGTCTTGAGCAGGATAAAATTGAATTTCATATTGAAAAGAATAACATGTAAGAAAGTTTTAAAGCGAATAAAAGTTGAGCAGCTCTCAGATGTGAACTGTAGACTAAAATACACAAAGATTATTGAAGAAAAAATGAAAGAGTTTGAGAACAGGAATCAAACCTTGGAGATTCAGTGGCAAACTCTGAAGGAAACATTGATTGATCTGCCAGTGAGGCATGTGGTGAGGTTGTGTGCAAGGATAAAAAAATCAGAACTCCCTGGTGGACACAGGAAGTTAAAGAGGCAGTGAAGGAAAAGAAGAAAGCATATCAAAAGTTCCTGGCAAATAAGTCAGCTTTTACTCTTACAGAATACAGAAACAAATGTAAGAAAGCTAAACAGTGTGTAAAACTAGCTAAACAAAAGTCATGTGAGGACTTTGGCAAGAATATAGAAAATAAATATCGAGAAGGTGGCAAAATATTCTGGAGGTTGTTGAAGAAGCTTAGGAATGGAGGAAAGAGTGCTGTAAAAGGAATTAGAGATGATAAAGGTGAAATGAAAACAGGAGAAAAAGATATCCTTGAAGTATGGAGTAATTACTTTGAAAAACTGCTAAATGAAACAAGCAGTGATGACAGCACAGTGATAAAAAACACTGACCAGGCATGCAGTCAGGAATACATATCCATACTTGAAGTAGAAAAAGCCATCAAAGGCTTGAAATGTGGAAAGGCAGCAGGAGTAGATGATATTCGACCAGAAATGCTGAAGTATGGTGGTATAAGAGTCTTACAGTGGCTGCACTGCATAGTTCAGAAAGCCTGGACAGAGGAACGAATTCCCAATGATTGGAGTAGAGCTCTCATAGTACCCATATATAAAAAGGGAAATAAAACAGAATGTGAGAATTACAGAGGTATTTCCCTACTGAGTGTTCCTGGCAAAATCTATGCAAGTATACTTGAGGAACGGTTGAGAAGAATTGTGGAAGAAAAGCTTGGTGAAGAACAAGCTGGATTCAGGCCAAATAGAGGCTGTCAGGATCAGATCTTCACTTTACGACAAATAGTCGAGAAAGCATGGGAATATAACAAAGATCTGTATTTAAGTTTTGTCGATTTGGAAAAGGCATATGACAAGGCGCCAAGAGAGAAGCTATTCAATACGCTGCAGTTATATGTTGTCAATGGGGCATTATATCAAGCAATACTTAGTCTTTATTTGAGTTGTGAGTCAGCAGTTAGAATTGAAGGAAGTACAGGAAGATGGTTTAATGTTAAATCTGGTGTGAGACAAGGATGTACATTATCCCCTCTGTTATTCATTATCTATATGGATCACATTATGAAGGAATGTGGTATTAAACCTGATATCAAAATTGGAGATGTTAATGTCAGCTCTTTGCTTTATGCGGATGATGTTATACTTCTAAATAAATCCGCTACAAGTCTGCAAGATTCTCTGACTAAATTGAATAGCTGTTGTAATAGATATGGTATGAAGGTCAGCAATAAAAAGACAAAGACAATGAAAATTGGCAGAATCATTGAAAATGTCAACTGTGTTGTGAATGGAGAACCTGTGGAACAAGTAAAACATTTCAGCTACTTAGGCACAATTTTTACTGAAGATGGTAAACTAAATATAGAAATAGACAACAGAATCAGCAAAGCTGGTATCGTGGGAAGTCAATTGAATAAATTCATATGGAATAAGAAAGAAATTAGTGGGAACACTAAATTAGCTGTATACAAGACTGTGTTCAAACCAATTTTAACTTATGGATCTGAGAGCTGTGTCAGAAGTAAAACACTTGACCAAAGACTAGAGACCGCAGATATGAGAGTCCTAAGAAAGATTAGAGGCGTGAAGAGATGGCATCAATGGCAATATCATATTAAAAATGAGGATATTAGGAAAGAACTTGACATTGTCAGCATCCAGGAATGCGTTAGCAAAGCTAATCTCAGGTAGTATGGTCACTTAAATAGAATTGGAGAGGAAAGATTAGCAAAACAAGTGTTCTCTGCCAGGTTGGCAGGAAAACGACCCAGAGGAAGACCAAGATATAGGTGGATTGATACGGTACAAAGTGCCTTAGACGATAGAAATATAAGATCTGATAATGTTGGAGTCTTGACAAGTAACAGACTGATTTGGAGGAAAATTGTAGATAGGAAGTTAGTAATGATGTAATTTTTTCATGTAGTACTGTCATATCCTGTACACCCCTTGAGGGTAGATGGCAGGAATATGATGATGATGATGGAATTTTGACAGATAACAGATTAATTCAAAGGAAAATTGCTGATTGGAAATGAGTAAAGGTGTAACGTTTTCATGTGGTACTATCATAAAATCCTGCACACACTCTGAGGGTACATATCAGGAATTTGATGATGAATAATGCAACAAGAACCAACCTGAAGTCTTCATCAAAACTCTTATATCGTCCAAATGAAAACATTTTCCACTTTCTTTGGAAGTATCAATGAGGTGATTATATGCTAGTCATTCATAAAATAAACTTAAACATTTTTTGTGAAACTTGCACCAACTAATCTTATTAGATGTGTTTGCTGAAGAGAGAGAGTCAGTTATAATATGCTATCTTAGAACAGTAGTGATTAGGATAAGGAAGGAATAGTTATGACATTTGTAAGAATTCACTTGTGCATGAGACATATTACACCTGAAATTTAACAAGAAAGTAAAGAGGGAACTAGAGAATATTACTTACCTCTAAAAATATGACAAGTCATCTTCATACAAATCAGCAAAGTAGTAGTCATGATATCATGTGCACAGATAAATGTACAATTACATGAACTGAAAAATATATAAAAAAATTTCTCAAGAAAAAAAAAAAAGAAATGAAAATGAGAGGGGAGTGAGGGTGAGAAGGGAGAGTGGAGAAAGAGTAAAAACTCCTGAACTTGAAAAATGTACTTAGCAGAGTGATGGATTACAATGATGATATCTTGGAAAGTTGTTAGCTATTTGTCACTCCTGGTAAGAAGAGTAACCTGAGACTAAAGAATAAGAACTTAACTGAAGTGTGATGAGTGAATGGAAAAAGTAAAAGCAAGCACAAACCACAGCATGAAGATTTATTCATACCCTAGGTATAAATCCAGTCATTATTGAAGAATGTGTGAGAGTTGATAGGCTGTCTAGAACAGTCTTATGAAGCTTTGGAAAAAGACAAACTATTCTGATAGAAAGAAATGAAACTGCCTCCACATGTAGACTTTCCAGAGAGGTTGGGAAAATGCACTCTCTTACTGAACACAAGTTGCCTTCCTGTTACATTGCATTAGTTTTAGTAAGCTTATTTGAAGTACCACATGTATTTCAAAAGTAACATAATGCTTCCTGGTGTTACAGGATATGGTGTAGCATTTATTTTACCAGTTAAATCAACCAAGCATCGTCATCATGCCTGTCAAGGATTTAGGCCTAGAATGGCCTGTTCCGGCCTTAGAAGTCATCATTGAATTCTTAAGAGGATGTCCCGGTTTTCTTTTTCCTAATGGTTTGTAATTTAAGGGTTGTTTTGGTAATCTTTCTTTTTTCATTCTTTGAACATGTTCCATCCATTTGTGTTTATATTTTTTAATTTTTTCTATTACTGATCATCAACATCATCAAATTCCTGCCATGTACCCTCAAGGGGTGTACAGGATATGATAGTACTACACGAAAAATTTACATCATTACTAACTTCCTATCTACAATTTTTCTCGAAATCGGTCTGTTACTTGTCAAGACTCCAACATTATCAGATCTTATATTTCTATCGTCTAAGGCACGTTGTACTGTATCCACCTATATCTTGGTCTTCCTCTGGGTCGTTTTCCTGCCAACCTGGCAGAGAACACTTGTTTTGCTAATCTTTCATTGCCCATTCTGTTTAAGTGACCATACCACCTGAGATTAGCTCTGCTAACGCATTCCTGGATGCTGACAATGTCAAGTTCTTTCCTAATATCCTCATTTTTAATATGATATTGCCATTGATGCCATCTGCTCATGCCTCTAATCTTTCTCGGGACTCTCATATCTGCAGTCTCTAGGCTTTGGTCAAGTGTTTTACTTCTGACCCAGCTCTCAGATAAATAAGTTAAAACTGGTTTGAACACTGTCTTATATACAGCTAATTTAGTGTTCCAACTAATTTCTCTCTTATTCCATATGAATTTATTCAATTGACTTCTTGCCATACCAGCTTTGTTGATTCTGTTGTCTATTTCTATATTTAATTTACGATCTTCACTAAAAATCATGCCTAAGTAGCTGAAATGTTTTACTTGTTCCACAAATTCTCCATTCACAACACAGTTGATATTTTCAATGATTCTGCCTATTTTCATTGTCTTTGTCTTTTTATTGCTGACCTTCATGCCATGTCTATTACAACAGTTATTCAATTTAGTCAGTGAATCTTGCAGATTTATTTAAAAGTATAACATCGTCTGCATAAAGCAAAGAGCTGATATTAACATCATCTCCAATTTTGATATCATATTTAATACTACTTTCCTTCATAATGTGATTCATATAGATAATGAATAACATAGGGGATAATGTACATCCTTGTCTCATACCAGATTTAACTTTAAACCATCTTCCTGTACTTCCTTCAATTCCTGGTTTAATTCTTTCATAATTTTTAGTTTTGGTTTTAGTTCAATACTTTGGTGAGTGTAGCATGTTTTAACTGTCTTTAAGATTTTTACTAATAATGATGTTGTGCATCTTCAATTGTGCAAACTAGGCTCACTGGGTTTTAGATAACCTTGCCTGGTGAAATAGCAGCCAGCTTATTGGATGTCTGAAATGGTAAGTAAATGCCATGTTTCATATCCAGAGCAGGGATTTTGCTTTCTTTTCTTTCCTTCCCCTCCTCTCCTTTCTCCTTGTACTGTGAGTGATACCCTTCAAGGTCATGCTAAACATACTTAAAGAACCATAATCTACTTCATTTTGTGGATAATCCTCTTCTTTTGACCAGTTCTCTTTCCAGATAAGATACACCACAAAGTTGCCTCTCCTCTCAACAACTCAGACCATAATCTTGTACAAGTCTCACTCTCACAGAATATTCTTCCTCAAACCACTCCTGACCTTGCATCTTCTGGCACTACAAAGGTGCCAGTCAATCTTATCTTTGGAATTTCTACTCCTCCTTTCCTCATTCTGACTGTTGTTTCTGTTCATTGGACCCTAACACCTGTCACTTACATGAATGCCTTCATCCCTGATTCCACCCAAAATCCTCATCCATTTTCCAAGCACTGATTCAACAGAAAGTATCAGAGTAATCAAATAAAAAAATCAAACATCACAGGTGGCTTGCATCAAGAACTCCAGCTTTCATACTTAGCCAGTATCAAAGTACACAACAACTGAAACATAGTCATCAGCAGATGTAAATCAGGTTTTATAGATTAACAGGAGAAAACTTGCCTCCTGTCCAAATGAAAGCTGTGCCTTCTGATTCACTTGCTAAGGCCATTGGAGGCAACCTCTGCTCACTTGTACTTCCACCTCTCTCATCCTGAATGGCACCACTGTTACTTAACCCTAATCCAAAGATAAAGCTGATCTCCTAGAACTCCTACATAGATAACCAAGAAAAATCCCTTCTACCATACTGACCACCTTTTGCCTCCTGTAGTTTTTCAGAAAAAAGATATCCAAAAATTACTAATAACATGGACTCTAAAAAAAATTCTTCTGATCCTGATGGCATCTCTCTAGTTGTTCTCAAACATTAGGTTCCAGATTTAACACCTGTCTTGCATCATAGCTGGTTTTATCCCAATGTGTGGATATAATCTCATATCTAACCTGTTGCAAAAAAAAGGGAGATAGAAATCTACCATCAAACTATCATCTATTTGCCTTTACCTATATCCTCTCCAAAATAACAGAGAAAGTCATTAATAGCCAACTATTCCACTGATTAGAGGCCCACAATTAATCAGAGATGTCCAGTATGGATTCTACCATTCAAGATCCATGGATGAGCTCTTAGCTGACAGATCCAGATCTTTTAACTGTGTCTGACATTGAGGCCTACTAAAATTCCCATCCTTTGGCCTCCCTGCCGCCCTCTGTAATTGGGTAGCTAGCTATCTGGTCATTCTCTGCAAGTTATGGTAGATGTCTCCATCTCTTTGCATATCATCAGCAATGTAAGTGTGCCTCGAGGCTCTGTTTTATCACCTACTCTTTTTCTCCTCTACATAAATGACTTACTCACAATAACAACTAATCCTCTCCACAGCTTTGTAGATGATAGTACTCTCCACTCAGTCTACTAATTTCACAAACCATGCAGTACTCTGATACCTCAGGCTACAAGGTCATCTACAACTAGTACCTTAACTTAAACATTGATTTACATACTGTCCTTCAGTGGGGCATGGACACTCTTGTCTTATTCAATGTCATGAAAACAGTCTTGCTTTTTCTATGAAATGACAGATCTCAGCTTTACCTACTCTTACCCTAAGTAATACACAAATTATCAGACCGGATTAGTTCTCTCTGCTTGAAATAACATCACATTAGTAGCTTCCTCAACATCCAAAAACTAGCCATTCTCTTTCATGCAAGATGCTATTTTATACCCATTCAACTCTTTACTATACATAAATCTCAAATCTGCTCATTCATATTTGGGGTGGTACATCTGAAACGTCCCTAAAAATTCTTAATGCTCTCCAGAGAAGAGAAATTTGACTCATAGATCACCCCACTTGTAAATAGTCACTTCCATCTGTATCTCACAGATGCAGTGTTTCAGTACTTTGTCGATTCTATAGGTACTTCAGTGGTCATTCCTCTGCTGAATTGATAACCATCATTCCTCCACTTAATGTTGCATCTATTAATGCAAGAACAGCAGCTGCATACACATTGAATCTCCTTCTCTTCTTTCATTCTGTCCACCTCTGGCTTTAGCCTTTCTCACATGAAGTATTCCCAAACAACTACAGCCTGCAACTCTTCAAATGTGTGTGTGTGTTGATAACCATCATTCCTCCACTTTCTGTTGCATGTATTAATACAAGAACAGCAGCTGCTCAGCATCCATTTACTGTGCAGCTGCATACACATTGAACCTTCTTCTCTTCTTTCATTCTGTCCACCTCTGATGAAGTATTCCCAAAAAACTACAGCCTGCAACTCTTCAAATGCGTGTATCTGTCAGAAATGATAAAAGTGGCATAAAAAAATAAAATCTTAATGATTTTTTATTTTTTATTTTGGTTTAACCAATAAGAATACAATTTGGTCGGCTAAATCCCAAATTGCCAGCCCATCCTCGTTCGTTCAGTATCAAAGTAGATACCCAACAGGGTGCACCACGAGAAGGTGAGGATTGGACATTAGGTCAGAAGCCCTGGTCAGTTCTCCGCATTCCTTTAAAGGCTATGTGGAGGTCTCCTCTCAGTTATACAGCTTTGACCCTTAAGCACCTCATGCTGTGGTTATATGGTGTCAATGGGGCATTATACCAAGCAATACTTAGTCTTTATTTGAGTTTTAAGTCAGCAGTTAGAATTGAAGGAAGTACAGGAAGGTGGTTTAATGTTAAATCTGGTGTGAGACAAAGATGTACATTATCCCCTCTGTTATTCATTATCTAAATGGATCACATTATGAAGGAAAGTGGTATTTAACATGATATCAAAATTGGAGATGTTAATGTCAGCTCTTTGCTTTATGCGGATGATGTTATACTTCTAAATAAATCCGCTACAAGTCTGCAAGATTCTCTGACTAAATTGAATAACTGTTGTAATAGATATGGTATGAAGGTCAGCAATAAAAAGACAAAGACAATGAAAATGTCAACTGTGTTGTGAATGGAGAACCTGTGAAACAAGTAAAACATTTCAGCTACTTAGGCACGATTTTTAGTGAAGATGGTAAATTAAATAGAGAATTAGACAACAGAATCAGCAAAGCTGGTATGGTGGGAAGTCAATTGAATCAATTCATATGGAATAAGAGAGAAATTAGTCGGAACAGTAAATTAGCTGTATTCAAGACAGTGTTCAAACCAGTTTTGACTTATGGATCTAAGAGCTGGGTCAGAAGTAAAACACTTGACCAAAGACTAGAGACCGCAGATATGAGAGTCCTAAGAAAGATTAGAGGCGTGAAGAGATGGCATCAATGGCAATATCATATTAAAAATGAGGATATTAGGAAAGAACTTGACATTGTCAGCATCCAGGAATGCGTTAGCAAAGCTAATCTCAGGTAGTATGGTCACTTAAATAGAATGGGAGAGGAAAGATTAGCAAAACAAGTGTTCTCTGCCAGGTTGGCAGGAAAACGACCCAGAGGAAGACCAAGATATAGGTGGATTGATACGGTACAAAGTGCCTTAGACGATGGAAATATAAGATCTGATAATGTTGGAGTCTTGACAAGTAACAGACTGATTTGGAGGAAAATTGTAGATAGGAAGTTAGTAATGATGTAATTTTTTCATGTAGTACTGTCATATCCTGTACATCTCTTGAGGGTACATGGCAGGAATTTGATGATGATGATGATAATAATGAAACTTAATGATATCCTAGATGTTTTGAGCTATTACTTTCAAAGATTGTTAAATGAAACAAGCAGTGACAGAACAGTGGTAGAAAATTTTCAGCAGGAATGCAATCAAAATTACATATTAGGTGGAAAAAAGACATCAAAACCTGAAATGGCAGCTGATTCCACCAGAAATGCTTAAATATAGAGGTATAAAAGTTTTACTGACTTCATAATTCAGAAGGTCGAATTATGGATGATCGAAGCAAAGCTTTTATAATATGAAATAGGCAACTCAAATAATCAAGCATTAGGAGACCACTGATATGAGATGATTCTGAGGAGAATTACGGGAGTTAGCAGGTGGCATCATTGGCAAATTCATATTAAAATATATATAAACCTGCAAAATGAACCTGTGCTATTTCCTTTACTACTCATTATTAATGATTATAAAAAAATATGTAAACATAAATGTATTAATACTAGGATCGAGTACTCGCATACAATTGCAAGAAATAATAGAAACTGTATTAATTTTTAGTTATAATTTTTTGACAATGAAAGTAGACCAGTATTAGAATTTTTAACTTTGTTCAAGTCAAATGTATGCTAATATTTCATAAATGTTAGCATATATCATCTGACTTGAACAAAGTTAAAAATAACTGCCAACATGAAAACTTGCCATTGACATTTTTGTAGAAGATAATTAAATGATGTAATTCTCTGGATACACAGTTAAAATATGAACTCTTTTCAGTTAGAATTACCTGTGTACAAATCCCATCTGCATGAGTCTTAAGCAGTGTTATTCTGTGTGCTGATTTCAGAGGTTTTTTTTTTATTCTACTGTGTTCCTATATCTTGTTTATGCTACCAGCAGAAACTTAACCCCCCCCCACCACCACCACCACACACACAAATAATTTGTGTTTACATAAACTAATCATTTTATTATGTATTTTCTTATTCAGAAAGGAGATATTTTATGTACTATCATAAACCTAACTTTATTATTATTATTTTTTTTTTCCCTAGGTACAACAGTTTTTGAATAGCTATGAATGGATTGAGCAGGAAAAGAAATTCTTTGGTGCTCCTGATACAGAATATGATTTTAAAGCAAATGATCCTATTGGGGCTGGACGTCGTATGCAAAAATTACAGGAAACTAAAGAAAAAATGTCCAAAAATGTTAATATGCGAGCTTCAAATATGATGAATAAAGCTGAAGAACAGGTAATTACTGCACATTTAATTAAGATTTGTTATATTGTTACCTTCACATTACACAGTCATCTTTAATATGATATATAATATCTTCATTTTCATTCAACAGTATGAATTATCAGATTAACATTTGGCTCAATTGCAAGCCTTCAGCCACTTTATATAATGTTGTAATTCATTTGATGTGGATCACTAAGAAGTATATTTCCAACGGGAGAACATAATGAAGAACATTCACTAGGGAATCTTTAACTAGTTCTTTCAAAACTCATTACATGTTAGTATTATGTATTTCTTCTTTAATTATAAATTCTCAAATTACCCTACCCACATTTCTCAGAGTATCAGTTGTATAAATTAACAATTTGAAACTGATGGTTGAATTATGAATTGATAGTTGGTTCAAATTTAAAAAAAAAAAAAAAAAAAAAAATCTTCTATGAAATATAGTACATTTATATTGTTACTTTTTTCTTCATTTTTAATGTCTGGTAATATAATGTAGAAACTGCTGAAGAGTGAAATTAAATAGTCTGTTTTTATATATATATATATATATATATATAAACAAAGTTTTTTACCTTGGGTATAATATATGTTAAAGATACCAAGCTATTTTAAATATAAACCTGGTTTTTTTCTTCCATTTCCCAAGTAAGCAACCAGACAAGTCAGTCAAGTTTGCGCCTGCAAGCGTTGCAAGTCGTGGTAACGGTAGAATAAGCTCTGATCACTATTCTTAATATTTACCCTCAATGCAAAGCACATCTCCTGGAGGAGATGTATGATGCTATGTATTAAAGGCAAGGGGCCACTACCCAGACCGGTTTCGACCTTTATTGAGGTCTCGTCAGTGGGAGCCAGTCTAAGAAATACTAAGTTTTAAGTAATACAGAGCTTATAAATATTTTACCAAAGCAAGTTACCATAAGGTGCTTTGACCTTATTAAATAAAAATCTCAGGATGAGAGATAGATGTAAAAAGTTTTTTACCTTGGGCAAAATATATGCTAAAGATACCAAGCTATTTTAAATATAAACCTGGTTTGTTTACTTTATTTCCCAAGTAAGCAAACAGACAAGTCAGTCAAGTTTGCGCCTTCAAGCGTTGCAAGTCTGGCTGACCCTGCATGTAATGCAAGTCAAGGCAACTCATGGTAAAGGTAGAATAAGCTCTGATCACTATTCTTAATATTTATAATAATTAATAATTTATATAATAATAATTATAATTATAATAATTTATATAATATATAATATAATAATTTATAATATATATAATAATTATATTTAAAATAGCTCGGTATCTTTAACGGGGTGCTTAAGGGTCAAAGTTGTATAACTGAGAGGAGACCTCCACATAGCCTTTAAAGGAATGCGGAGAACCGACCAGGGCTTCTGACCTAATATCCAATCCTCACCTTCTCGTGGTGCACCCTGTTGGGTATCTACTTTGATACTGAACGAACGAGGATGGGCTGGCAATTTTGGATTTAGCCGACCAAATTGTATTCTTATTGGTTAAACCAAAATAAAAAATGATGGTACAACATGACAAAATTTCATGCCGGCTGGGGCATCACCTGGTTAAACAAGGCCCCCGTTGTTTTCGCCAGGGAACCAGAGTGAACAGCGAAAAGTTAGCTACTGGAACAAATCTGAAAACAAACCCCAACTCAACATCACCAGAGTTAAAGATCGGTACTATCAACGTAAGAAGCCTGAATGGCAAAGAAATGGAGCTAACTGAGCAATTAGATAAGTACCAGATCGGCATAATAGGGGTGACTGAAACAAAAAAGACCAAAACTGGTGAGATATTTCTGAGCAATAAATACAAAATGTTATATTCAGGCAATGACAGATAAGCTACATCACAATCATCATCATTAGTGTTCTATCTCCTGACAGGTCCAATGGTATCTCAGCAAATTCTCTTCCTCCAATTTCCTCTATCTCTTGCTTCCTCCTTCATTTCTTGATATCCTCTTGTGCCAAAATTATATCATCAAGCATTAGTTGTCTCCTTCCTCTTGGTCACTTTCCTTCAATTTTCCCTTCTATCATTCTTTTCAATAGGTTGTCTCTTCTCATGTCCTATCCAATTATCCTTTCTTTGTCTTATGGTCTTTAGTAAATTCCTTTCATCTTCAATTCTTTGTAATACTTCTTCATTCGTAATTTTTTCGGTCCACTTTATTTTCTCCATTCTTCTCCATAACCATATTTCAAATGCCTCCAATATTTTAGCTTCTTTCTTCTCAATTGTCCATATGCCAAACATAACACTTAATAAAGCCTTTTCTTTAAATTTTTATTCATTTTATTAATAAACACATTTTTCTAACTGTAAAATGCATATTTTCCTTTGTTAATTCTATCTTTTATTTTCATGTCGCATTTTCCATTTTCTTGTATTATACTACCAAGGTATTTTATATAGTCTCACTTGTTCTACATTTTCTCCATTCATCATCACCTTAACAAATTAAGCAAAGAGGTTTTTCCATACCATAATGATTATTAGAAGTAAATCCATATTGCAAAACTGATTCGACATATTTTCTTTTTCTTAACAGTTTAGGTGTACTGCAACTTGATAGCAAAGACTCTGCCGCATTGTCATCAGTATTTCTGTCTAAATTTAGCCACTTATCCATAAACAAAAAAAAACAATTTTCGGTTATGACGGTACGAAAATATTAAAAGTCTTTATTTTCCATAATTAAACTATTATGTTTCTGTAAGAGCAGAAAACTTTGTATGTACAGTACAAACACTGCAATTCATATCATACAATAGTCACGAATCTGAGCCGAGGAGTTTCTGGCAGTGTTCATTGCCTTTGCGTGATGTGACGTGACGTCACATCACGTTGTGTGTTCAGAACCAAGGCTGCAGTGAAGTCATGCAATGCAACACAGGCGAGTGCTGCCAGAAAAACTTCGGATTCATTATTCATTTGATTGTGAATTAAACACTGAAGAGTTACCAAATATTTCACGATCCCCACATTAAATTACACAACCCTCATATGGGGTCGCAACCCACAGTTTAAGAAGCTTTGCTTTACAGGCATTCAAGAGTATGCTTATAGTTCTACAGTCACTGCACTTAGTAGGATTGCTTTTCTTTTCAATTGATATAAGAATACTCTATAACATCTTTAGGCCATTCTCCTGTTTTGTAAATGAGTGTCCATGTTTCTGTTATACCTTTGTCCTCCAGTCGTTCAGGATTTCACTGGTATTCCATCCAACTCCTTTCATCTTTCTACTTTTTAATTCCTTAATTACTGCTTCCACTCCACTCTTTAGTATTTCAGGACCTCTATCTTCTGTTGATATTTCAATTTGCTCTTCTAATTCAATGTTCTCTGGTCTTTCATATTTTGCATAAAGTTCTTCAATGTATTCCTTTCATCTTGTATTTCGATATCAAATTAATTTTCCTTATCTTCTAATGGTAGATTTCTTATGCTTTTCTTTCTAATATTTGTAAGTTCTTTTGCATTTTCAAACATTTTATCATGTCATCCCCTTTTATCCATTTCTTCAATTACTTTACATTTTACAATTACTTTTAACCACTTGCTTTATCAATTTCTCTTTTCAGTTCATTATTTAATACTTTGTATTTTTCTCTTCCCTCTTCAGTGTTTATATTTTTCCGTCATCTTCTTTCCTCCATTTTTCTTATCATTTGATTTGTAATCCATGGGTTCTTAATTCTTTTCCCTTCCATCAAACTTCAGCAGCTGTTTCATATATCACGTTTTTCAGTTGGTTCCATTTTGCATTGACATCAATAGTCTCTTAAGATATATCTTCTTTGTTTCTTATTTCATTCTCCAATTCTTCTCGGAATTTCTTACCAGCACTTTTGAGTTTTTCTAGGTTCCTCCTATTTTTGCTTTTACCTTTGTTTATTTTCTTAAATTGTATTCTTAATGGGGTGCTTAAGGGTCAAAGCTGTATAACTGAGAGGAGACCTCCACATAGCCTTTAAAGGAATGTGGAGAACCGACCAGGGCTTCTGACCTAATATCCAATCCTCACCTTCTCGTGGTGCACCCTGTTGGGTATCTACCTGGATACTGAACGAAAGAGGATGGGCTGGCAATTTGGGATTTAGCCGACCAAATTGTATTCTTATTGCTTAAACCAAAATAAAAAATGATGGTACAACATGACAAAATTTCATGCCGGCTGGGGCGTCTTCCGGTTAAACAAGGCCCCCGTTGTTTTCGCCAGGGAACCAGGGCGAACAGCTAAAAGTCAGCTACTGGAACAAATCTGAAAACAAACCCCAACTCAACATCACCAGAGTTTAAGATCGGTACTATCAACGTAAGAAGCCTGAATGGCAAAGAAATGGAGCTAGCTGAGGAATTAGATAAGTACCAGATCGACATAATAGGGGTGACTGAAACAAAAAAGACCAAAATTGGTGAGATCTTTCTGAGCAATAAATACAAAATGTTATATTCAGGCAATGACAATCAAGGAAAAGAAGGAGTAGCCATAGTATTCAACACAAAATACGAGGCTAATCTTCTTGAATGGCAGTCAGTCTCAAGTAGAGTAATGTGGGCAAATATGAGAATGGGGAACTGGACAATGAGACTAATTTGTGCCTATGGTCCCACAGAAGGTTCTACTAAGGTAGAAGTGGAGGAATTTTTTGACACTCTAGAAAAAGCAACTGACACAATGAAAAAGGAAAAGTTGGTCCTTGTTGTGGATCTAAATAGCAGAGTAGGAAATGATTGTGAGATATACAAAAATATTTTGGGAAAATTTGGAGAAAAGAGCAAAGCTAATAATAATGGCAAATATCTGTTGAATTTCTGCTCAGGATATGGACTGGTTATTACTAACACCATGTTCCAACATAAAAATGTGCACAAATTCACATGGAGAGAAGAGGCAAGGAATAAGAAAAGTCTCATTGACTATGTTATTGTTGATAGTGAAGTTTTCTCCCTGGTGCAGGACACCAGAGTGTACAGAGGATTTGAAATTGGAAGTGATCACTATTTAGTCTTGAGCAGGATAAAATTGAATTTCATATTGAAAAGAATAACATGTAAGAAAGTTTTAAAGCAAATAAAAGTTGAGCAGCTCTCAGATGTGAACTGGAGACTAAAATACACAAAGATTATTGAAGGAAAAATGAAAGAGTTTGAGTACAGGAATCAAACCTTGGAGATTCAGTGGCAAACTCTGAAGAAAACATTGGTTGATTCTGCCAGAGAGGCATGTGGTGAGGTTGTCTGCAAGGATAAAAAAATCAGAACTCCCTGGTGGACACAGGAAGTTAAAGAGGCAGTGAAGGAAAAGAAGAAAGCATATCAAAAGTTCCTCGAAAATAAGTCAGCTATTACTCTTACAGAATACAGAGACAAATGTAAGAAAGCCAAACAGTGTGTAAAACTAGCTAAACAAAAGTCATGGGAGGACTTTGACAAGAATATAGAAAATAAATATCAAGAAGATGGTAAGATATTCTAGAGGTTGTTGAGAAGCTTAGGAATGGAGGAAAGAGTGCCTTACACACCAGAATCCAAACAGCAGCCAAAACAGTGGACAGAAGTTAGTTATTCAGTGTGAAAGAAGACAAAGTTGGTTCCATCAGCAAGAAAGGTCATGGCATCGGTGTTTTGGGATGCTGGAGGCATTTTGTTTATTAATTATCTTGAAAATTGTAAAACGATAACTGGGGAATTTTATTCCAATCTTTTAACCAGACTAGATGAAAAAATTCGTGAGAAAAGACCCGGCTTGCAGAAGAAGGAAAAAAATCATCTTTCATCAGGACAGCACACTTGACCACAAAGGTGTTTTGGCTATGGGAAAATTAAGGGATCTGCACTATGAATTGCTGGAACATCCACCCTATTCCCCAGATTTGGCTCCCTCTGATATCTCTTCCAAAAAACTAAAACTCTTCCTCGCTGGTCCGCGTTTTTCTTTGAATCAAGATGTGATTGCAGATGTAGAGGGGTATTTTGCAGATCTTACTGAGAACCACTACAGGGACCGGATAATAGCTCTGGAGCATCGCTGGAATAAATGTATTAGTCTTAAGGGAGATTATGTTGAAAAATAAAAATAATTCTGAAATTATAAATTTGTTTTTTCATTGTTAGGCTGAAACATTTTCACCATCCTCGTAGATCTCTGGGATAAAAATGTTACTCTATTGCACTAAAGATGAAATAACTCTGGAACCAGCTGGTTAAAGGCCTAGACAAAGTTCTTGTTAGTCTGCAACTGAAATAAACGTTCAGTAGTCTTCATTTTTGTGGACTAGCATAATGTGAGTGTTATCACAATGTGGCCCCCACCACAAAAAGCTTCTATAAATCTATAATGCATTCGTACCATGGGTGGATTAAGGATTTTTTTTTTCTCCTTTTATTAATTTTATATATACTCTGCTTAGAAATAAGTCAGTGGATGCCATGGTGTGAGGAACAACCAGCTATGCCACCTTAAATAAGATGTAGGACCTCCTTTCACTGCAATAACTGCAGCAATCCTGTGAGGCATACTTTCCACGAGCACACAATAGTGATAAATGGGAATTTGGGACCATTCTTCCTGTAGGTATGTAGTGAGAGGTCCTGGGCTGTTGTGGGGGCAGATGTCCCTAGACTTCATCTAGTGCTTCAGTTCATTCTACTATTATAGGCTTGAGATCAGTACTCTGTGGAGTCTGGTCAAGTATAGTGATGTTCATGTCCATAAACTACACAGTTACAGCAGCATGGTGCATTGTCTTGCTGAATGAGACAATGGTCAATTCCATAGAAACACCACAAAGTAGGAAGCATTGCATTGTCCAGAGTGTTCGGATACCTCTCAGAGTGCAATGTTGTTGCCACCACAAACAGAGGTTCGAGGGCAAATCAGGAAAAATAGGACCATACCATCACACCACTAACTCTGAATTTCATAGTTGGAGTTAGGCACTATGGTAAGAGACATTCACTGGGCATCCACCACAACTATCCATCTGCTCAGTAGAGGGGTGTAGTGTGATTTGTCATGCTACATAACACAGCTTTTCAAGGTTCCATTTCCTACTGTAAATGCTCTTTGCACCGCTGAAGACAATGCTACATGTTGGTTTGGGTAATGTGATGCTTGCATATTGTGGTTCTACCATGGAAACCCATGTTGTGAGCCTTGGTTCTGAATGATTTTGTGCAGATCATTTTCATTGTGTCGGCCAGCAAATGTTTTTTTTTTTTTTTTTTAATCTTTCATAGCTCCCTCCAGTCATGTTTAGCGAGTATGGTGGGTTTGCCTCTGCAGGTAGCACTTGTCTTTCTCTTCACTAATATTCCTCACAGAGAGAAAATAAAATTGTTACCTGAAAAATTTCCATCGGACATTGTGGAGCTATTCAAATTTGCCATCACATCCAGATACTTCACTTAGAAAGACAAAATTTATCAACTAGAGGAGGGAACAGCAATGCGCTCTTCCTTATCACCAAACCTAGCCAACCTTTTTCTGGAACACCTAGAAGATAAAATTTCCGCTCTTCGATATGTGGGTGATGTTTTTGCAGTCTGGAGTCACTCTGAACAAGAACTATACTTAACTTCATCCTTGCATCAAATTCACACTTGAAAAAGAATCATCACAAGGCATCTTTTTTCTTGATATACACATCCAATGGAAACAAGGTGGTTCAATCTTCACCTCTGTCTATCGAAAACCTACTTTTTCAGATCATTACATCCACAATTTATCTGCTCACCATCCATCTCAAAAATTTGGCATCATAAAATCTCTGGTATCCAGAGTGCACAGTTTTTGTTCCTCTGAAGAAAATTATTAAAGATACAGCCTTATTAAATGGAAACAACTCAAAAAATCATCAGCCACATTCCTACACATCAATGCAGACAAGAAGAAAAAGCCTATAGGACTCCTATACCATATATCAAAGGCATCTCTGAATATCTGTCAAAAATTATGAAGAAATAAAAACTTGCTGCTACCTATAAACCAAACTAGATCCACAATTTTCTACCTTCTCCAAAAGACAAACTCTCACCTATGATGATACCTGCTACCTATGATGCATATAAGAAGTTCCATGTTCTAGTAAGATGTCGTACTACAGACAAACAGTAAGATCTGTAAGTAAACACATATCTGAACATCAAAAACACATCCGTCTGATTAAACCACATAAATTGGACCTCGCTCAACATGGAGCTGAAAACCCTAACCATAGGATCCACTGATAAAACACCAAGCTGCTACATAGATCCTTATATAAACACGAATGTTTATATGAAGAAAGTGTTGAAGCCTAATGTCTCAGACCCAATATGAACCGCATTGACTTTCTCACTATCCCAAAGGTCTGGGAAATTATTACCCTCAATTGTATAAAATAAATTTAACAGATATATTTTTAATTCAATTCAAATTTACAGCTGAATTTTTTAATCCTCAAGCATGCTACTGTACGCATAGAGGGTTCTGATGTAAGCATGTGCACTAACTGTTCCTTTGAATGTAATTCATGGTATTGTTTGTAATAACTGTACTGATTTTTTAAGATACTTAGTGACATTCTTCACCAAGCTTCCCTTTCACAATCCTTCTTAACCGTTTCTCAAGTATACTTGCATAAAACTTACCAGGGACATTCATTAGGGAAATACCTCTGTAATTCTCACATTCAGTTTTATTTCCTTTTTTATGGATGAGTACAAGAGAACTGCTCCAGTTATCTGGAATTCATCCTCAGTCCAGGCCTACTGAACTATGCATTGCAGCCACTGTAAGACTTTTATACCTCCATACTTGAGCATTTCTGGTTGAATTTCATCTACTCCCGCTGCCTTTCCACATTTCAGGCCTTTGATGGATTTTTCTATTTTAAATATGGATATTTATTCCTGATTGCATGTCTGTTAAATGCTTTGTTTTGTTTTTTTACTACTGTGCTATCACTGCCAGTTTCATTTAGCAATTTTTCGAAGTAATAGTCAACACATCGAGATATCTTTATCTCTAATTCTTTTCTACAGTGCTCTTTCCTCCATTTCTGAGCTTTTTCAACAGCCTCCAGAATACCTTGCCATCTTCCTTATATTTATTTTCTATGTTCTTAAAGTCATCCTATGACTTTTGTTTAGTTAGTTTTACACAGTGTTTAGCTTTCTTACATTCTTCTCTGTATTCTCGAAGAGCACAAGCTGATTATTTGCCAGGAACTTTTGATACGCGTTCTTGTTTTCTTTAACTTCCTGTGTCCACCATGGAGTTCTGATTTTTCTGTCCTTACAGACAACCTCAATGCATGCCTCTTTGGCTGAATCAGTCAGTGTTTTCTTCAGGACTTGCCACTGAATTTCCAAGGTTTGGTTCCTGTTCTCAAACTCTTTCATTTTTTCTTGAACGAAGTTTGCATATTTTAGTTTACAGTTCACATCTGACAGCTGCTCAACTTGTATTCACCTTAAAACTTTCTTACATGTTTTTCTTTTCAATATGAAATTCAATTTTATCTTGCTCAAGACTAAATGGTGATCACTTGCAATTTCAAATCCTCTGTACACTCTAATGTCCTGCACCAGGGAGAAAACATCACTATCAACAATAACATAGTCAATAAGACTTTTCTTATTCCTTGCCTCTTCTCTCCATGTGTATTTGTGCACATTTTTATGTTGGAACATGGTGTTAGTAATAACCAGTCCATGTCCCGAGCAGGAATCCAACAGGTATTTGCAATTATTATTAACTTTGCTCTTTTCTCCAAAATATTTTTGTGTGTCTGACAATCACTTCCTACTCTATTTAGATCCCTAACTAGGACCAACTCTTTCTTTTTTCATTGTGTCAGTTGCTTTCTCTAATCCTCAAACAAATGTCTGTCTCCACTTCTACCTTAGTAAAACCTTTTGTGGGACCATAGGGCACAAATAAATCTCATTGTCCAGTTCTCCATTCTGATATTTGCCCACATCTCTGCTTGGTGTAGTCTTGTGATTAGTGTTTAATTCTGTAGCTACTCCTTCTTTTCCCTGATTATTATTGCCTGAATATAACATTTTGTATTTATTGCTTAGAAAGATCTCACCAGATTGTCTTTTTTGTTTCAGTCATCCCTATTGTGTCGATCTGGTACTTATCCAATTCCTCAGTGAGCTCCATTTCTTTGTCATTCAGGCTTCTTATGTTGATAGTACTGATCAACATAAGAAAATGTGTTTCAGGATTTGTTCCAGTAGCTGAATTTTCACTCTTCGTACTGGTTCCCTGTCATGTTGTACCATCAATGTAAAATGATTTATCCAAATTTATCAATGTTAAATCCAAATTGCCAGCCCATCCTTGTTCATTCAGTATCTTGGTAGATACTTAATTGGGATGCACTTTGAGAAGGTGAGGTTTGGACATTAGATTACGAGACCTGGTCAGTTCTCCACATTCCTTCAAAGGCTATGTGGTGTTCTCCTCTCAGTTATACAGTTTTGAGTCTTAAGCACCCTTGCTATTAGTATGGATGTCTTTATTCTAAACAATCAATTATCAAACATGGAACTTTTCCAAGCCTCCAGTGAGCAGTGCAATGGTCTCACACTGAGTTATGAAATTGATTTTCCACCTAAAAGACAATCTCATGCATCCATGGCAACTAATATCAAATTTATTTTTCATATGAATAAACACCTCGCCATCTGGAATCCTGTCAGATTTCTTGACAAAATCCATGAGTATTGTATATCCATTCCCTTGTCCAACTATGCTGTCACTCTGTTATAGAATATGAGTAAATTGACAAAGCAAGACTTTTTTTTAACAAAACCTTTGTATGCTGTATTGAGGATCCTGGTGTTCTCTGGAATGAACTGAATCCTTATTCTATCTGGGATGCATTTAACTTTTGAAAGGTTTATTTCATCTAAAGGTAGTTTGTTGGTTGCGGAGGTGGTAGGGGTTTTCATCTCTAAAAACAAGCAAACAAGATCTGAAAATCACATCTATTTAATAGATAATATGCCAGCCTTAATTGCTTCAGCCATTATTCAAAACAACTATAGCTATCCTTCTACTCATTAGGAATCATGTATATGCTAAGACTCATTTGAGTAAGTAAAGGGGATAAAAATAGGGGATTAAAAGGGGATAGCCATTTGGCTTTTCATCTTACTCATTTGAGTAGTCAGCTTAATTGTGTTGTTTACTATATTGCATATTCTTTCAGTGAAATTGTCAGTATCCAGTACTGCAGTATTTCAGTGAAGTTCTTGTAATAGATCCAGTTCTCTCTTCCATTAAGAGAAATGCTAACAGAATGATAATTCAATAATTCTAGATAATTAAATAGTCCACATTACAATTCACTAGCTTTGCTATTCTGTACTTATTTTTTGTTTGGCCTGACTGGCTAGTCATCGCTAATATTACATGTTCTCTTTCATTCTTTATGATGCTAGTGATGTTAAACCTTGCATTTTATACTGCTTAAGCAACTGATCATTACTATCTGGTTCCTGTTCAACAATGTTTTTCCTACTTGCCAGATTTTGTTATTCATCCGTTTCACTCTTACTCCATTAATTTGTCTATCTCTCGATATGCATTTGTACATTGCTTGGCAAGTTCTTTCCTAATATCCTTGTTTTTAATATGATATTGCCATTGATGCCATCTGTTCATGCCCATAAACTCTCCCTCTCAGGACTCTCTAGTCTTTGGTCAAGTGTTTTATTTCTAACCCAGCTCTCAGATCCATAACTTAAAATTAGTTTGAACATTGTCTTGTATACAGCTGATTTAGTGTCTGTTATTCTGTATAAATTCATTCAGTGGACTTCCTACGATATCAGTGTTGTTGATTCTGTTGTCTATTTCCATGTTCAAATTAACATCTTCACTAAAAATTGTGTCTAATTAGCTGAAATGTTTTACTTGTTCCACAGGTTCTTCATTCACAACACAGTTGACATTTTCAATGATTCTGCCTATTTTCATTGTCTTTGTCTTTTTATTGCTGACCTTCATACCATATCTATTACAACAGTTATTCAATTTAGTCAGAGAATCTTGCAGACTTGTAGCAGATTTATTCAGAAGTATAACATCGTCCGCATAAAGCAAAGAACTGACATTAACATCTCCAATTTTGATATCATGTTTAATACTACTTTCTTTCATAATGTGGTCCATATAGATAATGAATAACAGAGGGGATAATGTACATCCTTGTCTCACACCAGATTTAACATTAAACCATCCTCCTGTACTTCCTTCAATTCTAACTGCTGACTTAGAACTTAAATAAAGACTAAGTATTGCTTGATATAATGTCCCGTCTGCAGCTTATAACTCTAGTGTTTTGAATAATTGTATTCTTGGCACCTTGTCATATGCCTTTTTCAGGTCTAAAAAATTAAACTCATATCTTTGTTATATTCTCATGATTTCTCAACTGCTCATAAAGTGAAAATCTGATCCTAACAACCTCTATTTGGCCTGAATTCCAGCTTATTCTTCACCAAGCTTCTCTTCCACAATCATTCTCAACCATTTCTCAAGTATACTTGCATAAATCTTACCAGGAACACTCAGTAGAGAAATACCTTTGTAATTATTGTATTCAGTTTTATTTCCCTTGTTATATATGCGTACTATGAGAGCTCTACTCCAATCATCTGGAATTCATCCCTCTGTTCAGTCCTTCTGAACTATGCAGTGCAGCCGCTGTAAGACTGTTATGCCTCCAAACTTGAGCACTTCTGGTCGAATATCATCTATTCCAGCTGCCTTTCCACATTTCAGGCTTTTGATGGTGTTTTCTACTTCTAGTATGGATTTGTATTCCTGACTGCATGCCTGGTCAGTGTTTTGTACCACTGTGCTGTTACTGATTGTTTCATTTTCCAATTTTTCAAAGTAATTACTCCATACCTCAAGGATTTCTCTTTCTCCAGTTTTCATGTGAACTTTATCATCTCTAATTCCTTTTATAGCACTGTTTCCTCCATTTCTGAGCCTTTTCAATAACCTCCAGAATACCTTGCCAGCTTCTTGATATTTATTTTCTATGTTCTTACCAAAGCATTCCCATGACTTCTGTTTAGCTAGTTTTACACAGTGTTTAGCTTTCTTACATTTGTCTCTGTATTCTCTAAGAGCACAAGCTGATTATTTTCCAGGAACTTTTCATATGCTTTCTTCTTTTCCTTCACTAACTCTTTAACTTCCTGTGTCCGCCATGGAGTTCAGCTTTTTCTATCATTGCAGATAACCTCACCACATGCCTCTCTGGCTGAATCAATCGGTGTTTTCTTCAGGCTTGCTACTGAATCTCCAAGGTATGGTTCCTGTTCTTAAACTCTTTCATTTTTTCTTGAATAATGTTTGTGTATTTTAGTCTACAGTTTACATCTAAGAGCTGCTCAACTTTCGCTTTAAAACTTTCTTATATGTTCTTTAGTTCAATTTGATCCTGCTAAAATTCAGTTTTATCCTGCTCAAGACTAAATGGTGATCACTTCCAGTTTCAAATACTATGTACACTCTAGTGCCCTGCACCAGGGAGAAAACATGACTATCAACAATAATGTACTGAGTGAGAATTTTCTTATTCCTTGCCTCTTTCTGTGTGAATCTGTGCATGTTTTTATTTTGGAATATTGTGTTGGTGTAGTACACCCACAGATACGAGACCCTTCGGCACTTCTGCTCATGTTAAAAGAAGGAGAATCCATTCCGATAATAGGGTAATCAATCCGTATTGTGGGATGAGTGTTTATTATTACACGTCGGAAAATTAATTTCTCTTTTATGATCATTGTAGTTTTTAAAGTGATAACTATTTTGCTTGTATAACAGTTGGAAATTTTACGTATAAAGCACGTGATTTCGTGTGTTGGTGGCCAATTTGTACATGTACATTGCCTTATTTCTTTCTCCCCTTCAACATGAGTTGACTCCTCTTGGCAGTCTGCCAACGATAGCTCTCGCTTATGTGGTCGGACTATAATAACCAGTTCATGTCCTGGGCAGAAATCCTTCAGATATTTGCAATTATCATTACCTTGCTTTTTTCTCCAAATTTTCCCAAAATATTTTTGTATGTCTGATAATCATTCCCTACTCTGCAATTTAGATCCCTTTTTCTTTTTCATTGTTTCAGTTGCTTTCTCTAAAGCCTCAAAAAATTGTTTCAAAGCATTATTTCAAAGCCGAATAAAAAAAACTCTAAGGTAGAAATCAAAGTAGATTTTGATAGAAATCAAAATCAAATTCGGCTTTGAAATAATGTGGGATTAAATATTCACTTAATTTAAATAATTTTTGCATCGCCGAAGTGAAGCCTTTTGGCTCTTTATTTCATTAATTTATTTGTGCACCTTTTTTAAAACTTGTACTGTAAAGTATTAAAGCTATTATCACTACAATCTTGGTATTATTTGGTCTACATACTCACTGATGAGACCTCAATAAAGGTCAAAACCGCTCTAGGTAGTTACCGGTCTCCCTTAATGTAAAACAACATACATCTCTTAGGGGGGATGTGTTTTACTATAGGGCTAATAATAAGAACAGTGATCGTAGCTTTATCCACCTTTACTGCTAGTTTCCCAGTATTGTACCACCAGGTTTTGCTTATGCTTGGACTTACCTAACTTTATAGTTTGCTATATTCGGCATGAAACTCTTTGATTTCTATTTTAGAGTTTCTTATTCGGCTTTGAAATAATGTGGGATTAACTATCCCCTTAATTTAAATCATTTTTACATTGCTGAAGTGAAGCCTTTTGGCTCTTTATTTCTTTAATTTATTTGTGCACCTTTTTGACAACTTGTACTGTAAAGTATTAAAGCTATTATCACTACAATCTTGGTATTATTTGGTCTACCTACTCACTGATGAGACCCCAATAACATTCGAAACCGGTCTTGGTAGGTGACCTGTCTCCCTTAATGTAAAATAACATACATCTCCTCGGGTAGTGGTGTTCAACCGTTTTTTTCTACTTGAGCTACTTTTCTATAAAAAGCTATTCGCCGATCTACTCTCTTATATATGAGTTATTTGTCGATCTACTCTCTTATATAGATCACGTTCCCTAACCTGATATCTGATTATTCACAAACAAACAACTCAAAAATAATACACAACTGAAAACTTTATTTTTGTATTTAAAAATTTATTTATCACTTTTAATTATTTTAATACAAAAAAAAAAAAATAATATATTGGAATAAAATATTTATTTCTCTATTTTGGAAAACCAAAGTTAGAAAAAACAACAGATTAATTACAAACTCACCAGTTACAGGAAATGCTGGTTGATTAAAAGGAACAAAAGTTTTGAAATTTGGCATTGTTTGCACCTCACAATATTTTCATAGTCACGTTGATATGAAGAAGTGGCCAATCGCAGACAATCAGCCAAATGATCATTTGTAATTTGGTTTCTAAATTGATTTTTTATGACGGTCATATTTGAAAAAGCGGATTCTGACAAGTATGTCGAGCCAAAACACGACAGAATTTTTCGCGCAATATCAGTTAATATTGAGAATTTTTCATGTGCATACTTCCAAATGACTTCGTTGTTTATTGATTTTAAATGTAAACTATTCTGAATGTTTATTATCACAAGTTCTACTTCAGCTTGGTTTATATCAAACAGCCCACTAATTTTATTTGAAATTTCTGTGATGTTCAATTTTTCTTGAAATCGATTATTGATAAAAGATACAATCATTTCAGTTTTATTAAAATCTTTAAATCTTGACTTTATTTCTTCCTCAACTAATCCTATTTCACAAATAGATTCTTTTAAATCATAGTGTAGCATTTCTTGATTTTGTTCAAAAAATTTTAATAAATATGGGAGAAGGCTAAATTTGCAGTCAATTATCATCATCATCAAATTTATGCCATGTACCCTCAAGGGGTGTACAGGATATGATAGCACTACATTAAAAATTTACTTCATTACTAACTTCCTGTCTACAATTTTCCTCCAAATCAGTCTATTACTTGTCAAGACTCCTTGGTCGTTTTCCTGCCAACTTGGCAGAGAACACTTGTTTTGATAATCTTTCCTCGCCTATTCTGTTTAAGTGATCATATCACCTGAGATTAGCTCTGCTAACACATTCCTGGATGTTGACAATGTCAAGTTCTTTCCTAATATTCTCGTTTTTAATATGATATTGCCATTGATGTCATCTGTTCATGCCTCAAATCTTTCTCAGGACTCTCATACCTGCGGTCTCTAGTCTTTGGTGAAGTGTTTTACTTCTGACCCAGCTCTCAGATCCATAAGTTAAAACTGGTTTGAACACTGTCTAGTATACAGCTGATTTAGTGTTCTGACTAATTTCTCTCTTATTCCATAAGAATTTATTCAATTGACTTCCTGCCATACTGGCTTTGTTGATTCTGTTGTCTATTTCCATATTTAATTTACCATCTATTTTTGGTGTGTTATAACGTATAATTTGACAAAACCTGTTATAGATAAGTATGGCACCTGTGCGAAGGAAAATGGCGGCCAGTAATGAAGGTTCGCCATCGTTATCAAAGAACGGTAGCATAAAAGAAATGAGTCAGTGTACTAGCTGTGAAATGTACGCTTTGCGGAGTGCGGTCGGAGTGTGGTTAGATGATAATAAAGGATTGAATGTGTGTAGAAAATGTAGGGAGAATGCGGAATTGAAGTGTATTTCGCATCGTGAGTGTGATATTTTTGTCAACCTTCAGAATGAAGGAAATAGGGATATGACAAGAAACGGCAAGGTTGTACATGAAAATTGTGAGAGTGTGAATGTAGAAAGTGTGAATGATAGTATAAATGGTTTCTCAGAGAACAAAAAAGATGAGATAGATGCATTGAGTGAGATCGCGTTGTTGAATAGTGCGATAGAAAGAGCAAAACAGCAGCTAGAGTGCATGAACAAAAGTAGACTGAATGAACCAACCAATAATAAAAGGTATGACAGGAAAAATAGACGTATGAATGTGAACATGAACAAAATGAAGGATAGAGTGCTGTATGGAGACTCGTTAGTACGAGGTGTGTTAGTAGAGGATTTGACAAAATCGTACCAACCTGGTGCGACCATAAAGGACGTAACTGCGTCTATTAGAGAGCAAAAGGAAAGGGTGAAAGAAATGATTGTTGTGACAGGTACGAATGATTTGAAAGGAGATAAAATGGAAATGATAGAAGACCTGAATGAATTGTTTGAGTTAGCAAAAGAAAAGAGTGAGAGAGTTAGAATGATTAGTCTTTTGCCACGGTATGACAGTGAAATGTTTAAAAGGAGGGCTATAATTGCAAATGACTTTATGCGTGGGTTATGTATGACGAATGGTGTGGAATTTGTGGATGTGTGGAGTGAGTTTGATGGGCGAAAGGATCTATATAAGATGGATGGCTTGCATTTGAATGGTTACGGTGTAAGAAGACTTGAGAAAGTGTTGCCTGAATGTAGTGGATGTGCAAATTCAGGGAAACTAGATTTGTTAGGGGGGGAGTAGAGATACAGTCCTTATGGAGGCAGTTGAATGTAAGAATGAATATAATATGCCAGAGCAAATAAGGACAACAAATCTGAGTGGGATAGTTAATATAAGGCATCAAGGTAGGGTTGGGGCTAATGGGGGTCTTAAATTCATGTACACTAATACTAGGAGTATTAGGAACAAGAAGGAAGAGTTTTTGGCCATGGTTGGCACTTCCAGACCACAGGTTATAGGTATTAGTGAAACATGGCTGACTGTAGATGATATAATTAGTGGGATTCAATGTGATGGGTATAGTGTGTTCAGGAATGACAGAGAGAATAAAATGGGGAGAGGAATATTGTTGATGATAGCTGATGAGCTCCAGCCAAGGAGAATAGAAGTTGAATTGCAGGATAGAGAAAAGAGCACATTTGAGGCCATTTGGTGTGAGATTGTGGCTAGCAGAACTAAATATACAATTGGGTGCTGCTACAGACCAGGTGATGGAAAAGATGGTGGTGACAGTATGCACAAGCAAATAGAAGAAATGGGTGGAAGGAGGGTGATTATTATGGGAGATTTCAACTATGGTCGCATTGATTGGAGTGAGGAGAGGACACACGGGAGGAAGGAACTGGATTTTATGCGGTTATTAAGGGATAACTATCTGCGACAGCATATAATGGAAAATACTAGGGGTCAGAGAGTGCTTGACCTAGTAATTACATCTGAGGATTTGGCTGTAACAAATATGACCACATTGCCACCAATCGGTGAGAGTGATCATAGGGTCTTAACTTGGGAGGTGGCTAAAGGTGTAGAACTTTCAATTAAGACAGGGTACATGTGGAATTATCGGGCTGGAAAGTATGACAAGCTTAGGAGTTTGATTGGTTCAGTGCCATGGCATGTACAACTGCAAGGACTAGAAGTTGATAGTGCATGGGAGGTAGTTAAGAAGTGCTTGCATGAAGCAATGGCTGACTGTATACCTAGAGTCCGAATAATAAATCAAGTAGGGGTTAAATGGATGAATAACACCATTAAGCTTGAGTTGCAAAAAAAGAAACAACTATGGAGGGAATTTAAGGAGAAGGGTGACCGGCAGGCACATGAACGGTATAAAGCGCAGGCCAGAAGGGTGACGAGTATGGTAAGAAAAGCAAAAAAGGATTACGAAAGAACATTGGCCATGCTGACTAAAGAGAATCCTAAACAGTTTTTTAGATATGTAGCAAGTAAAAGGAAAAATGTACATGGCAGATTGATTTTAAAGAATGCCGATGGTAGGGAGGTAACTGAATCAGTTGAGATAGTTGAGTTACTGAGTGAGCACTTTGCAAAAGTATATCATCCAGGTGGTGACATTGCAGAAACGAATAAACCAGTAGATTATACGGGAATTGTGGTTAATGAAGTGGAGGTGAGTAGTCTATTGCATAACCTCAATGTCAATACATCTGTAGGATTGGATGGTATACCAGCTCGTGTTGTACGAGAAGCAGCTAAAGAATTATCAGTACCCTTGACCATTTTGTTTAATTTGAGTCTCGGGTCTGGGTTAGTCCCGAGCGGGTGGAAAGAGGGGAAAATAGTTCCACTGCATAAAGGTGGTTCGAAGACTGCTGTTGTAAATTACCGACCGATTAGCATATCAGGAATCATTGTCAAGGTCTTAGAGTCAAGATAGTCAAGAGGAAAATACAAGATTGGATAAAAGAAAATGGGATACTGTATCGGGGACAGCATGGTTTTGTGAAGGGTAGTTCATGCCTCAGTAACTTGCTCACGTATTATAACACAGTGACGGCTGAATTGGATAAGGGTAATGGGTTTACGGTGATTCTACTGGACCTTGCCAAGGCCTTTGACAGGATTCCACATGGAATTCTAATCAGTAAATTGCAGCATATGGGAATGGACATAGGGTTGGTGAGATGGATAGGAGGGTGGTTGACGGAGAGATATCAGAGAGTGGTTTACTCGGGAGTAGAGTCCACAAGACGGCCTGTGACTAGTGGTGTGCCACAAGGATCTGTTCTTGGACCACTGCTGTTTAATTTGTTCATAAATGATATAGGAAATGATCTGAGAGGAACAGTTCATTTGTTTGCGGATGATGCGAAGTTGGGTAGGGCAATAGTGAATGCAGATGACGTCAAAATTTTGCAGGATGATTTGGATAGATTGGAGGTCTGGGCTAAGGAGAATGGATGTCAGTTTAATGTGGCAAAACGTAAGTTATGCATTTTGGGGTGAAAAGATTGGCGGCAGTTTACTGCATTGGTGGAACCCTGCTCCAGGAAATTGATGAGGCACGAGATTTAGGAGTGTTGGTAGATAAGGAATTGAAATTTAGGGGACACATTGCAAAAGTGACCAAAACAGCTCATCAAATCACTTGGTTGCTGAAGAATACGTTGACAAGCAGAGACAAGCAGGTTATTGTTCCTCTCTATCGAGCCTTGATAAGACCCCATCTAGACTCAGATTTGGTCACCTAGGTTTCTTCTTGATGGGGAGGAGGTGGAGAGGATCCAGAGGCGAGTGACCAAGATGATAGCATGTCTGTGGAATGAACCGTATGAGAACAGGTTGAGGATTTGTGGGTTGCAAAAATTGGTTGATAGGCGAAGGAGGGGAGATATGATTGAGACATTCAAATTACTGAAGGGTTTCTATAAAATTAATTCAGAAGATATTTTTGAGAATAGGGCTGGTTTTGGGAGGACTAGGGGACATCCATGGAAACTAGGCAAAAGTGTGGTTAGTAAAGGTGTTAGAGCTGGGTTCTTTACTTTTAGAGTAGTGAATGAGTGGAATGCGCTCCCTGAGTCTGTGGTGGATGCTGTGACAGTGAATGAGTTTAAGGCGAGGTATGATAGATACTGTATGAATGTCAAATAGTTGTGATGAATATGATTTGGGGCCTCCCTCGATGAGTCTGATGACTCCCTGGAGTTGCCAGTAATAATAGTAATAATAGTAATCTTCACTAAAAATCGTGCCTAAGTAGCTGAAATGTTTTACTTGTTCCACAAGTTCTTCATTCACAACACGGTTGATATTTTCAATGATTCTGCCTATTTTCATTGTCTTTGTCTTTTTATTGCTGACCTTCATACCATATCTATTACAACAGCTATTCAATTTAGTCAGAGAATCTTGCAGACTTGTAGCAGATTTATTTAGAAGTATAACATCATCCGCATAAAGCAAAGAGCTGACATTATCATCTCCAATTTTGATATCAGGTTTAATACCACATTCCTTCATAATGTGATCCATATAGATAATGAATAACAGAGGGGATAATGTACATCCTTGTCTCACACCAGATTTAACATTAAACCATCTTCCTGTACTTCCTTCAATTCTAACTGCTGACTCACAACTCAAATAAAGACTAAGTATTGCTTGATATAATGCCCCATTGACACCATATAACTGCAGCGTATTGAATAGCTTCTCTCTTGGCACCTTGTCATATGCCTTTTCCAAATCGACAAAACTTAAATACAGATCTTTGTTATATTCCCATGCTTTCTCGACTATTTGTCGTAAAGTGAAGATCTGATCCTGACAGCCTCTATTTGACCTGAATCCTGCTTGTTCTTCACCAACCTTTTCTTCCACAATTCTTCTCAACTGTTTCTCAAGTATACTTGCATATATCTTACCAGGAACACTCAATAGGGATGTACCTTGGTAATTCTCACATTCAGTTTTATTTCCCTTTTTATATATGGATACTACGAGAGCTCTACTCCAATCATTGGGAATTCGTTCCTCTCTCCAGGCATTCTGAACTATGCAGTGCAGCCACTGTAAAACTTTTATACCACCATACTTCAGCATTTCTGGTCGAATGTCATCTACTCTTGCTGCCTTTCCACATTTCAAGCCTTTGATGGCTTTTTCTACTTCAAGTATGGGTATGTATTGCTGACTACAGCATGCTTGGTCAGTGTTTTTTATCACTGCTTGTTTCATTTAGCAAATTTTCAAAGTAATTACTCCATACTTCAAGGATACTTTTTTTCCCCTGTTTTCATGTCACCTTTATCATCTCTAATTCCTTTTACAGCACTCTTTCCTCCATTTCTGAGCTTCTTCAACAAATTCCAGAATATCTTGCCACCTTGATATTTATTTTCAATGTTCTTGCCAAAATCCTCCCGTGACTTTTGTTTAGCTAGTTTTACACAGTGTTTAGCTTTCTTACATTTGTCTCTTTATTCTCAAAGAGCACAAGCTGACTTATTTGGCAGAAACTTTTGATATGCTTTCTTCTTTTCTTTCACTGCCTCTTTAACTTCCTGTGTCCACCATGCAGTTCTAATTTTTCTATTCTTGCAGACAACTTCACCACATGCCTCTCTAGCTGAATCAATCAATGTTTTCTTCAAGGCTTGCCACTGAATCTCCAAGGTTTGGTTTCTTTTCTCAAACTCTTTCATTTTTCCTTCAATAATCTTTGTGTATTTTAGTCTACAGTTCACATCTGAGAGCTGCTCAACTTTTATTCGCTTTAAAACTTTCTTACATGTCATTCTTTTCGATATGAAATTCAATTTTTCCCTGCTCAAGACTAAATAGTGATCACTTCCAATTTCAAATCTTCTGTACACTCTGGTGTCCTGCACCAGGGAGAAAACATCACTATCAACAATAACATAGTCAATGAGACTTCTCTTATTCCATGCCTCTTCTCTCCTTGTGAATTTGTGCACATTTTTATGTTGGAACATGGTGTTAGTAATAACCAGTCCATGTCCTGAGCAGAAATCCAACAGGTATTTGCCATTATTATTAGCTTTGCTCTTTTCTCCAAATTTTCCCAAAATATTTTTGTTTTTCTGACAATTTTTCTTTAATAGAAGTAAGTATTGTTGGAAAGTTTTTATTGAACTTAACATGTCAATTAAATTTTTTTCTCCACCTTGTAACTCTAAATTTAAATTGCTTAATTTCGTACAGAAATCTACTAAAAATGATAAGTGTCACAACCATCTTTTATCACTCAGTTGTTATCATCATCATCAAATTCCTGCCATGTACCCTCAAGGGGTGTACAGAATATGACAGTACTACATGAAATAATTACATCATTACTAACTTACCATCTACAATTTTCCTCCAAATGAGTCTGTTACTTGTCAAGACTCCAACATTATCAGATCTTATATTTCTATCATCTAAGGTACTTTGTACCGTATGAATCCACCTATATCTTGGTCTTCCTCTGGGTCGTTTTCCTGCCCACCTGGCAGAGAACACTTGTTTTGCTAATCTTTCCTCTCCCATTCTATTTAAGTGACCATACCACCTGAGATTAGCTCTGCTAACGCATTCCTGCATGCTGACAATGTCAAGTTCTTTCCTAATATCCTCATTTTTAATATGATATTGCCATTGATGCCATCTGTTCACACCTCTAATCTTTCTCAGGACTCTCATATCTGCGGTCTCTAGTCTTTGGTCAAGTGTTTTACTTCTGACCCAGCTCTCAGATCCATAAGTTAAAACTGATTTGAACACTGTCTTGTATACAGCTAATTTAGTGTTCCGACTAATTTCTTTTTTATTCCATATGAATTTATTCATTGTACTTCCCACCATACCAGGTTTGCTGATTCTATTGTCTATTTCTATATTTAATTTACCATCTTCAGTAAAAATCGTGGTGAGAACAAGTAAAACATTTCAGCTAAGTAGCTGAAATGTTTTACTTGTTCCACAGGTTCTCCATTCACAACACAGTTGACATTTTCAATGATTTTGCCTATTTTCGTTGTCTTTGTCTTTTTATTGCTGACCTTCATACCATATCTATTACAACAGCTATTTAATTTAGTCAGAGAATCTTGCAGACTTGTAGCAGATTTATTTAGAAGTATAACATCATCTGCATAAAGCAAAGAGCTGACATTAACATCTCCAATTTTGATATCAGGTTTAATACCACTTTCCTTAATAATGTGATCCATATAGATAATGAATAACAGAGGGGATAATGTACATCCTTGTTTCACACCAGATTTAACATTAAACCATCTTTCTGTACTTCCTTCAATTCTTACTGCTGACTTACAACTCAAATAAAGACTAAGTATTGCTTGATATAATGCCCCATTGACACCATATAACTGCAGCGTATTGAATAGCTTCTCTCTTGGCACCTTGTCATATGCCTTTTCCAAATCGACAAAACTTAAATACAGATCTTTGTTATATTCCCATGCTTTCTCGACTATTTGTCGTAAAGTGAAGATCTGATCCTGACAGCCTCTATTTGGCCTGAATTCAGCTTGTTCTTCACCAAGCTTTTCTTCCACAGTTCTTCTCAACCGTTTCTCAAGTATACTTGCATAGATCTTGCCAGGAACACTCAGTAGGGAAATACCTCTGTAATTCTCACATGCAGTTTTATTTCCCTTTTTATATATGGGTACTATGAGAGCTCTACTCCAATCATCGGGAATTCGTCCCTCTGTCCAGGCTTTCTGAACTATGCAGTGCAGCCACTGTAAGACTTTTATACCTTTTATACATTTCTGGTCGAATATCATCTACTCCTGCTGCCTTTCCACATTTCAAGCCTTTGATGGCTTTTTCTACTTCAAGTATGGATATGTATTCCTGACTGCATGCCTGCTCAGTGTTTTTTTATCACTGTGCTGTCATCACTTCTTGTTTCATTTAGCAATTTTTCAAAGTAATTACTCCATACTTCAAGGATATCTTTTTCTCCTGTTTTCATGTCACCTTTTTCTTCTCTAACTCCTTTTACAGCACTCTTTCCTCCATTCCTAAGCTTCTTCAACAACCTCCAGAATATTTTGCCACCTTCTCGATATTTATTTTATATATTCTTGCCAAAGTCATCCCATGACTTTTGTTTAGCTAGTTTTACACACTGTTTGGCTTTCTTACATTTGTCTCTGTATTCTGTAACAGTCATAGCTGACTTATTTTCGAGGAACTTTTGATATGCTTTCTTCTTTTCCTTCACTGCCTCTTGAACTTCCTGTGTCCACCAGGGAGTTCTGATTTTTTTATACTTGCACACAACCTCACCACATGCCTCTCTGGCAGAATCAATCAATGTTTTCTTCAGAGTTTGCCACTGAATCTCCAAGGTTTGATTCCTGTTCTCAAACTCTTTCATTTTCTTTTCAATAATCTTTGTGTATTTTAGTCTACAGTTCACATCTGAGAGCTGCTCAACTTTTATTCGCTTTAAAACTTTCTTACATGTTATTCTTTTCAATATGAAATTCAATTTTATCCTGCTCAAGACTAAATAGTGATCACTTCCAATTTCAAATCCTCTGTACACTCTGGTGTCCTGCACCAGGGAGAAAACTTCACTATCAACAATAACATAGTCAATGAGACTTTTCTTATTCCTAGCCTCTTCTCTCCATGTAAATTTGTGCACGTTTTTATGTTGGAACGTGGTGTTAGTAATAACCAGTCCATGTCCTGAGCAGAAATCCAACAGATATTTGCCATTTTTATTAGCTTTGCTCTTTTCTCCAAATTTTCCCAAAATATTTTTGTATGTCTCACAATCATTTCCTACTCTGCTATTTAAATCCACAACAAGGACCAACTTTTCCTTTTTCATTGTGTCAGTTGCATTTTCTAAAGCCTCAAAAAATTCCTCCACTTCTACCTTAGTAGAACCTTCTGTGGGACCATAGGCACAAATAAGTCTCATTGTCCACTTCCCCATTCTCATATTTGCCCACATTACTCTACTTGAGACTGACTGCCATTCAAGAAGATTAGCCTCGTATTTTGTGTGGAATACTATGGGTACTCCTTCTTTTCCTTGATTGTCATTGCCTGAATATAACATTTTGTATTTATTGCTCTGAAAGATCTCACCAGTTTTGGTCTTTTTTGTTTCAGTCACCCCTATTATGTCGATCTGGTTCTTATCCAATTTCTCAGCTAGCTCTATTTATTTGCCATTCAGGCTTCTTATGTTGATAGTACCAATCTTTAACTCTGGTGATGTTGAGTTGGGGTTTGTTTTCAGATTTGTTCCAGTAGCTGACTTTTCGCTGTTCGCCCTAGTTCCCTGGCGAAAACAACGGGGGCCTTGTTTAACCGGGCGATGCCCCAGCCGGCAAGAAATTTTGTCTTGTTGTACCATCATTTTTTATTTTGGTTTAACCAATAAGAATACAATTTGGTCGGCTAAATCCCAAATTGCCAGCCCATCTTCGTTCATTCAGTATCAAAGTAGTTATTCAACAAGGTGCACCACGAGAAGGTGAGGATTGGACATTAGGTCAGAAGCCCTGGTCAGTTCTCCGCATTCCTTTAAAGGCTATGTGGAGGTCTCCTCTCAGTTATACAGCTTTGACC